>NC_142869.1:22065000-22165000 GCF_051225735.1 Oryctolagus cuniculus | reverse complement strand
GGCAATATTGAGCTTGAACTTCACCTTGTCCCGAGCAGGGGTCTAGAAGATTTCCTACCATGTTCTGAAGATGTCTGTCTCTTCTCATTCATTTTTCCTGAAAAGGGAGAAGAAGAGTGAAGAAACTTCTCGGGGAAGAAAGTGTGATTTCTTTACCGAAAAGGGCATGTGGCTCATCCTCCAGTTATTCACATAAATGCCATGGATTTAAAGGCATAAACGTTTACATTGGAAAGGAACAACAATCTTGGTTCTCTCCCTTCATAAAATGTGTGTGACATAAGGAGTTTTGATTCTTCAGTTAACACGTGTCAATGATACCCCCAAGAAAATTGTTTTAACATTTGACTTTGAGTTAACAGCTTGGCATGACTTGGAAGCATCAGGTGGATAAGGAAACTGATTCACAAGAAGGGCTCAAAGGAGGCAGAGGGTGTCTAAAATAATATAGGAGGATTTGTGAAGGGATCTTGAGTTCATCAGAGGGGTCCACATGCTGCCTTGGAATGAATAAAAGGAGAAATGATTCAGTAGCTGGCAGTGATTTGCAAAAACTGGGAGCAGAGTTTCCCCCACCAAATATGCAAGTGAGATAGAGAAGGAGGGATGGAAGCAAATGAACCATGTTCCTCTTAAAACTGATAGATGTGATTTTGTTGGTCAATACGTGTCCAAGTAACTCTGTTTCTTTGGAAACTATCAGGCTCATGAGCTTGTAGCTATTTAAACAGTTTATTTATGTTTAACAATATAGTTAAAGATAATTTAACAATTTAATTATATATTATACTATATGCACATTTAACTCCAAAGCTAGAGGTAAAAATAACTGTGCTGGTTTTATTGACAGATAGCACACTGGTCACCAATGAAGAAAATCCAGAGTATTTTCTATGCTAATTTTACTTTGTATATAGAAAACATTTTTTGCCTTATGAAGCAAAAGTTTTACAAGCCAACTTCTTAAATCTCTCTACAAGATGTAATTCTACTCTAATAGCTAATTTCTACTACTGGATTGATTGCCAAATGGGTAGCACCAATATGTCCAATACAAAATGGAAACAAAAAAATGCTTTGCACTTAATCAATATCTATTTTGGCACATATATTCAATGGGCTATAGCTGTAAAACAGTCCTTGTGGATGGATACTCTGGTTTGTAAAAGATGGTAACAATGCCTCTGCCTAACGTGGAACACCAGCCCATTCCTGGATGTCACTTGTAGCTTAGGCAGTCTGTGTTTATCAGCAAACACTCGGATTTTCTTTCCAGGACATGGAGACTGGAGAGTCCAGAGATCTGCCCTTGGGCCAGGTTCAATCACCAACCCACCCACCCTCCAGTGACTCACAAAAACAGTGAACCTGAGTGAGCGCTTCTCTCAGTCTACTCACTCTCTTAAAAAAAGTCATTGTGCATAGTGAAATAATGACAAATATCACATATTTTCTCTGATTTGTCATAATTAATATAGAGAGCATAAAAATAAAATGCATTGAGTGAAATTGGTATCTTGGGATTTGATTGTGATGTTTGCAGTCCCTGTCTAGACCCTGCTAAACAGTGGTCTTTTTGCTTTTTACTTATTGAACTCTTTATTTAGTGGAAAATTAAGCTTTGACTATAAAGTAAATTAAAAATGTTATCACAAAAATTAAAAAAAGAAACATCTCAAAGTGTTCTGAACATCCTCGCAGGTTGTTGGAATCCTCTGTCAGAGTCCACTCAGCTTTGTTTTCTAGGAATCTGAATGATCAAATGTGGAGAGCAAAGAAGCCCAGAGGTCATGTTGGCTACTGATCAGGGCGTAGGCTTTGGAATTAGCCCCTCCTTTCATCACTTACCCGATGTGCTGGTGTGCTTTTCTGTCACCTACTGGCCACATTCCCAGAGGAAATGTGTTCCTCCCAAGCCTGTCTCCTCAAATGCAACCTGGACCGGCTACCCCTTCTCAAAGATGTGCTCTGTGCTTTAACTGATACCTGGGTTTTACAATGCTTAAGCTAAAGCCTGGCCCATGGGAAAAGTTCAAACATGAGTTGCCATGATCCTGATGCTTTATTGATTTTCAAATGCATAAGGCATACAATTTCACATGCTCCTCTACTGCTGGTTCTCAGTACAGCAAACTTTTTTTTTAACTTTTATTTAATGAATATAAATTTCCAAAGTACGGCTTATGGATTACAATGGCTTCTCCCCCATAACGTCCCTCCCACCCGCAACCCTCCCCTTTCCCATTCCCTCTACCCTTCCATTCACATGAGGATTCATTTTCAATTCTCTTTATATACAGAAGATCAGTTTAGCATACATTAAGTAAAGATTTCAACAGTTTGCTCCCACACAGAAACATAAAGTGAAAAATAATAGATGATTTTTTAAATGATGATGAAATCAGATCAGACCTATTGTCATGTTTAATCCCAGCGACAGTCAAGTTGGGAATTGATAATTTCTTCTTTTTTTTTTTTTTTGTTTTTAACAGAAGATCAGTTTAGTATGCATTAAGTAAAGATTTCAACAGTTTGCACCCCCATAGAAACACAAAGTGAAATATACTATTTGAGTACTCATTATAGCATTAAGCTGACAGTCTGGCAGCAGTGATGGATGTAGGAAGGGTGTCATAGAGCTGTAACACACTCAGGCTTCTCCATCTCCTTGTCATCTGTGCCTCAGTCACCAGTTGCTATCAGGCCCTGCATTTGTCTCCTCATGTGTGGGTCTTTGTTCCAATGCACCCTGTGTGCTGCCACCAGATTGCTTTCACTAGCTTGCTACCTGTTGCTCAAGACTTCAGTCCAGACTTCGTGCTATGTTCAGGAACACTCTCTATCTCCTCCCTCCTCCCTGTGCAGTCAGTTCCAGCATGTCTCAACCTCATCCCTTCTCCAGGTCCCTCTGCCCTCTGCACAGGCTCTGGGAATTCCTGCTTCCATGACTTTGCTCACTGTGTTCTTCCTGAATGCTCCTCTTTTCCCTTCTGCCAATCTAAGCCCACTGTACATCTCAAAGCTCAACTCAAATCACACATCATCCAAAAAAGTTTGCCCACCAATTACTGTGTGCCCTATCTTCTTGCCATAACAACTTCTTCCCTTCCTGAATTTTCCCACATAGTTTAGCCTGTGGCTAGTCTCAAATTGTATCACATAGCAACAGAAATAATTAGAACAATAGCTATCCTTTATCCAGTTCCTATTATGTTCCACACATCATGTTTTATTTTTACATTCATATGAGTCCTGCAATGTAGGAAATACGCCTATTTTATAGCTCAATAAACAAAATCTCAGAGGTAGCTTGTTCTAAATCATATTGTTAATAAATAACAGAATCAGGGTCAGCATTGTGGTGCAGATGCTTAACTCATGGCCTGCAATGCCAGCATCTCATATCAAAAGGCTGGTTGGAATCCAAGCTGCACCACTTGCAATCCATCTCCCTGATAATGCGTCTGAGAAGGCAACAGAAGACAACCCCAAAAACTTGGGCCCCTGCCACCCACATGAGAGACCCAGATGGAATTCCTGGCTCTTGGCTTTTGCCTGGCCCTGCCCTTGCTTTTGCAGCCATTTGGGGAGTGAACCAGCAGATTCAAAATCTTCTCTGCTTTCACTTCCCGTCCCTTCCCTTCCCTTCCCTTCCCTTCCCTTCCCTTCCCTTCCCTTCCCTTCCCTTCCCCTCCCTTCTATTCTCTTCTTCCTTTCTCTCTTCTCTTTCTCTCCTCTCCTCCCTTTCTCTCTCTCCCCTTGCTCTCTGTCAATCTTCCTTCTAATTAAATAAATCTTTGAAAAACTAAAAATAAATAAATAATAGAACCATAATTTGATTGCAGTGTGCCTGACTATGCCATGTTGTCTTTCTCCCCTTGTATACTTGAGAAGTTCCCCCAGATATCTAACATAGGGCCCACATTTCATAGGTTCTCACTGTATACTGGCTGGTTGACTGAACAGCAAAGAGGCAGCTTGGCTCAAATGTGCCCTAAGGGGGGCCGGCGCTGTGGCTCACTTGGTTAATCCTCCGCCTGCGGTGCCGGCATCCCATATGGACGCCGGGTTCTAGTCCTGGTTGCTGCTCTTCCAGTCCAGCTCTCTGCTGTGGCCCAGGAGGGCAGTGGAGGATGGCCCAGGTACTTGGGCGCCTGTGCCCGCATGAGAGACCAGGAAGAAGCACCTGGCTCCTGGCTTCAGATTGGCGTAGCTCCACCCATAGCGGCCATTTAGGGGGTGAACCAACTGAAGGAAGACCTTTCTCTCTGTCTCTCTATCTCATTGTCTAACTCTATCTGTCAAATAAATAAAAAAGTGCTCTAATGAAGCCTCACTTTGTAAAAAATGATAAGGAAGTAAATGTTCTTTCCCCTCCCTTACTTGTGTCTTTCCTCTGTATGGTGCAGATTATGGATGCAGAACAACGGAGTTAGGGCCATTTCTGGCCTCAAAGACGGGACATGTTCTCCAGGGTCAACCATTTTCTTTCCAAGAGCCAGGTTCTGCACTGGCCATGCCTGGCAGCCAGGTCGCTGCCTCACTGTCACCTCAAGTTGAGTGCTTTCCAGGCCACTCTGGCTTGCTGAAGGTACCATTTACATCTTCTGGGCTCAAGACATATGATGATGCAAAGGATAATGTAACATAGCATGCCTGGGCCTCCCTTCCCCAGCAGACTTTCAACCCAAGCTCCCTTCCTTCCATCTACTGCATGCTGGCACCAGGCCAGACACTCCTCACACACTACCTCCTTTCAAAATCCTCATGGTGGGGCCAGTGTAGTGGCATAGCGGGTAAAGCTGCCACCTGCAGTGCTGGCTTTCCATATGGGCACTGGTTCAGGTCCTGGCTGCTCCAGTTCCAATCTAGTTCTCTGCTATGGCTTAGGAATTCAGTAGAAGATGGCTCAAGTTCTTGAGACCCGGAGGAATCTTCTGGCTCCTAGCTTCAGATCAGCCCAGCTCCAGCCTTTGCAGCCATTTGTGGAGTGAACCAGCAGATGGAAGACCTCTCTCTCTCTCTCTCTCTCTCTCTCTCTCTCTCTGCATCTGTCTCTCTGTAACTCTGCCTTTCAAATAAATAAACAAATCTTTGGGGAAAAAATATTCATGGCAATGCCAACTGAGCCCACTGGTTCACCTGTGTAATGGAAATACTAGGTCATATTCTACCCAAGGCCACCAGACAAGAGGGAAGATGCTAATATGTGACACCACACATATCCCAGTTTGATACTCCCCTCATCTAGGGAGTCTTCAGTGTCTCCCTCTAGAGCATGCAAACGCAAACCCACCTCCCTGTGCCTCCAGCCCCTTCCTATCTCACAGGGTACTTTTAGAACTGGAGTGCAGGAATGTGAGAATTAGTCCAATAGTTGATTGGAACGAGAGACAAAAGATTGTTGATTTTCTGCTTTATCCACACATACATATCTTTCTCTTAACTACACTAAGAAACCACAATGTACAGACTCCCTGTATCCTTCCCCAGTCCTCCACAACTGTAGTTTTCCAGACAACAAAAATCAAGGTAGGGACTGGCATTGTGGTGCAGCAGCTTAAGCCACCACCTGCAATGCCAGCATCCCAGATGGGTGCCAGTTCAAGTCCTTTCTACTCCACTTCTAATTCAACTCCCTGTTAAAGCACCTGGAAAAGCAGTAGAAGATGGTTCAAATGCTTGGTCCCTTGCTACCCATGTGGGATACCCAGATGAAGTTCTGGCTTCTGGCTTAAACCTGGCCCAGCTCTGGCCATTGTGGCCAAAAAGGGAGTGAACCAGCAGATGATCTCTCTCTGTTTCTCTCCTTCTTTTGTTCTGTAACTGCCTTTCAAATAAAAAAAATTAAGGCATACAGGGATGCAGTAAATTTAATGTATAGGCTGGTTTCTGGCTCTGAGCTAGTAGATATTTCACTTTATAATTCTTAAATAATTTTCCTTAATAGTTCTACAGTATTTTAAAAATAGTTCCAGTTAAGCTATCTAGGGGATATTGGTAAGAAACTCTAATAAAACCAAATACTCTGGAGAGAACACTGTGCTGCAGTGGGTCAAGCTCCCACTTGGGATAGCCAGACCCTTTATCTGAGTGCATGGAATCGAGTCATGCAGCTGCTTCCAATCCAGCTCCCAGCTAATCTGCCTGGGAGGCAGCAAATGATGGCCTAGTGATCGGGTTCCTGCCACCCATGTGAAAGACTTGGGTGGAATTCTTGGCTCCCGGCTTTATCCTGGACTAGTCCTGTCTGTTCCAAGTTTTGGGGGAGTGAACCAGCAGGTAGAATACTCTCTCTCTCTCTCTCTCTCTCTCTCATCTTTCTCCATCTCTCTCTGCCACTCTGTCTTTTAAATAAAGAGATACATTTTTTAAAAGCAAACTCAGATAACCTGATCTTTCTGGTTTTAAATTCCAATGTACCTTGACCTGAGAGGAACTGGAAAGTTAAGACGGAAATTAATTAAGGTCTACTGGGGTGAAGCTCATACTTCAAATACCTAGAGTATTATTGTCACATTGGTTGTTTGCTCTTTTCCAAAACTCTGTGAGCTGTATATGACATGGATTATCTCCAATCCTCTGATTAAAATCCCACAGCCCAGGCAATTCCTGGTTGTGGCAGAACCTCTGCCTTGATTTACAGCCCATGTGGTCAGGCAGGTAGAGGTGGAGTCCTCCTCTCTGCTCCACATCCCAGGGCCTGTCAGTCCCAGCCCCTTGCTTGCTTTCAGCTCAGCACAAGAAGTCACTTCCTGCCTCCAAGTGAGCTGTTTGCTGGTGAGAACTGAGAGCCAAAGTTGTTTGCTGGTGACTGCGCTTTCCCAACACTCCCTTGTGGTATCGTATTTTCTCAGTGTGTTCTTAAACTTGTCTTACTGACCTGACCGTCCAGTACTCACTGACACTTCCCAGGTCACAGCAGGTGAATTTCACTGAGGACTCCAACATCGCTTTGCCTGAGAATCCTCTGGAAAGGGAAGCCTCTCTCTGATTGGTTGCCGACTCCTGCCCTGGAAAAGAGACTCAAGCAGTCCAGCACTTGTCGTAACCTCCACCTCCATCATCATGCTTAGATGCTGCATCTCACCAAAATTCACCAAACTCTAGGACCTCAGTTTTGTAACCAAAGAAGCTTGAGTAGGTTAACTTAGTCCCGTCCCCACCCACACCTCTGTTTCACAACTGAGGTATCAGAGATTTGGGGAGGTAGCAGGAAAGGGTAGAGCCAGTGGAAAAGACCCTGCTTGCAGCTTCTCCTCATTCTGTTCCCCAACACAAGTCTTGGGCCCCACCAGGCTCCTTCTTTGCGAAGATGCCTGGTACACGCTGGGTGTGATATTCCAGCATCATTGTAAGTGCTCCCTACTCCACCTGCCTTCTTCTTCCCCATGCCTTCCTAGAAGAACATTCATGCTTAAGAATGAGCTTGGCATCACACCTTCTTTGAAGCTTCCACCTGTAGAGCGAATGGAATCATCTTCTCTAGCTGTCTCGTGGATATGTATTTTTGTTATACATTAACATTTCATTGCATTGCACTTTAGGATACCTTGGCATGTTATTCACATTAGATTGTCACCACCTAAAAGGCTGAGTTTCTATCTTTTTTTTTTTTTCTTTTGTATCTCACTGCTGAGTCTAGGTCAAGGTTGTAGGAGTGTCAGAGCCTCCATACACACATTGGGGAATTCAGAAGACTATCCAGGGAAGGAAGTGAAACCACTCATGCTTATCTATAGAATTCACCATGATCCTATTAGTAATATCCAGTTAATAACTGCTGACCTTATTAGTTAACACACAACTACAAATGGCTTATAAGAATAGAGGGTGGGGCCAATACTGTGGCATAGCGGGTTAGTGCCCTGGCCTGAAGCACCAACATCCCATATGGGCACTAGTTCAAGACCCGGTTGCTCCACTTCCCATCCAGCTCTCTGCTATGGCCTGGGAAAGCAGTAGAAGATGGCCCAAGTCCTTGGGCCCCTGCACCCGCTTGGGAGACCCAGAATAAGCTCCTGGCTCTTGGCTTCAGACTGGCACAGCTCCCGCCATTGTGGCCAACTGGGGAGTGAATCTCAATGGAAGACCTCTCTCTCTCTTTCTCTCTCTCTCTGTAACTCTAACTCTCAAATAAATAAACAAATCTTAAAAAAAGGAATAGAGGGTAAGTGCTGATTACATCAGTTAATAAATAGCAATGATGCCTATTATTTTATAAATAAACAAATTCTGCATGACAACAATAAGTAATATATATTGGGCTCATTTTGAACCATTTGTAGGTGTTATTTCATTGAATTCTTTCAACTATTTTGCAAATTGAAGATTATCATCATTATTTTGTAAATGAAGAAACTGAGTTCAGAAAACAAAAGCAATTTACAAAAGGGAAATATCTGAACCAGGAAAAGCCAACTAGTAATTGTGTCAAAGATTCCAGGACTGTGAGTGATAGGATCTAGGTAACAGCTCCCTTTATCATCCACTGTCCAGACAAGACTGATTTATGTTTTCGGTGCAATGTGCTTCACCCAGGTGTCTCATGCTCACAACACTTTATTTAATTCTGCATCATCCCCAAATGGACATGGAGTTTATCAGTTATAAAGGTAGAGCAACATTCACTGTAAAACATTCCAACAATGTGAGAAAGTGTGAAGAAGACAACCCTACAATGATTTTAACACTTGCAGAGACGCATGGTTCATACTGTGGTTGGTTCTGTTCCTTTAGATGTGTGCTTACATGCACACATTGTCCTTAAGAAGAGTAATAGAATAGATATTTTGTCATCTTTTCTTTTTTTCTTAATGTGTGGTATCTGTGTTCCCATTGTTAAGGTATGCAGACACGTATCACTTTTAATGGGTGGTGGTATTGCAATAAGTGGCTAGATAACTAACTGTCCCTCCTTATCTGCAGAGGTTATATTCCAAGACCATCAATGGATACCTAATACTGCAAATAGTACTGAACCCTATAACTGTGCTTTTCCCATCATACTTAAGCACTTATGCACTGTGGCCATCAGATTTGCAATTTGAGGTGCTACAGCAAACTAGCATGAATTTCTTTTTTCTTCTTCACAATTTGAATGTGAAGATTCAACTGAATAGAAGATTCGTTCTTGCTATAGACCTGAGCAACCTCAAGATACATTTCTTTCCTTAAGTAAAGAATTTTTACTTTAAAAAAGTACTTTCCAGCTTCTCTTTGGCATATTCCAATCACCAGCATCACCACGCTTGTGCTTTGGGCCACTATAAGGAAAATAGGGTTATTTGAACACAAGCCCAGTGATATGGTCACAGTCCCTGTGATCTCTGAGATGGCTACTCAAGAACTATTGAGAGGAGTAGTGTAGATAGAGTGGATATGCCGGACAATGGGATGATTCACAGCCTGGGCAGGATGCTGTGAGATTCATCATCCTGCTCATGGTTGAAACACAGGAATTTCTCATTTCTGGAGCTTTCCATTTAGTATCTTCTGAGTGCTGTTGGATGAGGGTAGCTAAAATTGTGGAAGGTGAAATCAGAGATAAGTGGTGGATATGGGCCTTCATGAAACCTATGCTTTGTTTCCAATGAGTTGCTGTCATAATATTATCAAAAAAATATGAGAAGTCATCAAGTCATCTTTTCCACTTCGGCCAGGCTAAGAAATAACCATAAGAGTTTATGTTTTCATTTGCATTTTTTGATCACTAGCAAGCTGAAACATCTGTTTAAAAGTTATCTGATTTAATGTAGTATTTCTTTATGAATTTTAATCCTCTCATTTATTTTCTTATTTGGGTGTTTCCCATTTTCTTGGTTCCTAAGAGCAAATTTAAATAAGATAGCCAGCTCCATTCTGTCCTATATGTTGCAAAACATGAGTAGAAGTAACCTCAGAGATAGTCTAGTTAACCTCCCCATTTTACTGCATTGTTAGACTGTCTAGAGAATGATGACTCATCAAGTTCTCAGGGTTATAGCCCTGATTTTTCCAGTGACTCATTAAGATTTATGGACTCTACGACCACTTACAGTTTGCAGTGTACCACCCTGACTTTTCTCATAAAGCAAAATACACTTGTAATTGGCCACGGATTGGTATCAGAGGGAACTTCTGGTGCAAAGTTGTTTATTTTTGTCTTCTCTGTTTCCCCCTTTTCTACCCAAGGATTCATTTCACTGGAGAACAGAAGAAAGAATCGCAGGGTGGAGAAAGTTACACAAACAGGATGGTGGCAGTGCTTCTGCTCACAGAAAAGGAACTCAGTGTGGCAACCCTCCACCATCTTCGCAAGCCTGCGGAAAATTCTTGGATTTCACAATCTTTTTTTTTTTTTTTTTTTGCTAAAGAAGTGTTAATTTTTTTTTTTTTTTTTTTTTGGCCAGGTTCTGCCAGTGGTTGCTTGGCTGCTGATTTCTGTGGTAGATGAGGGCTACTCTAAGAAGCTGCTAAGAGTTCAGCACCCCCTCCCCAGGCCCTTTGAAGGCTGCTTATCTTGATGGGATGCACACTCACATCTGTTTTTCATGCCTTTCCAAACTGGAGTTGCATTTGCTTCCCCCTAAGTTGCAGAGCCAGGAGTGGCAAAACTCAAAATTAGGAAACAATTTAACGGAATGTACATTTGCCGCTTAGCTTTTTTAGGCAGACTTTTATTTTCTCATTTATTCTAGAACAAAATATTATTAGATGGGGGAAGCTGGTTTGAGGAAGCAATAATAAAAGTCTATTGGAAGAGGGAGAATTAATAGTAAGGTGGAGGGAAGTCATCAAAGTGCATCCGTTGCTAATAGATGATTCCAGACTTCCTCTCTTAAGAAAGATTGGGACATGTGGAAAATCTGCCTGTGCATTTGTGCACTGCAGAAAGCGAGGGGGAAGGGACCCACACTCCCTAAAGGGGAAAGAAATCAGGGGAGAAGTGAAGCAGGTGTTTCCTGCTGCCTGTGCCTCAGAGGAAAGCTCAGAGCCCTGGGAGGGAGTTTTCAACAGCAGCACAAATTGGGGGAAGCCATACTTTCCCATCAGCCTAATTCAGAGGTCAGACGTATCAGCCATCCCCAGTGCTCTCATTCCTCTCCCTCCTGTCCTCTCCTCTCCTCCCCTATCCTCTCCTCCCCTATCCTCCCCCTCCCCTCCCCTCTCCTCCCCTCCCTTCCCCTCTCCTCCCCTCCTTCTCCTCTCCTCTCCTCCCCTTCCTTCCCCTCTCCTCCTCCCCTCTCCTCTCCTCCCCTCTCCTCCCCTCTCCTCCCCTCTCCTCTCCTCCCCTCTCCTCCCCTCCCCTCTCCTCTCCTCCCCTCCCCTCTCCTCTCCTCCCCTCCCCTCTCCTCTCCTCTCCTCCCCTCCCCTCCCCTCCCCTCTCCTCTCCTACCCTCCCCTCTCCTCTCCTCTCCTCCCCTCTCCTCTCCTCCCCTCTCCTCCCCTCTCCTCTCCTCTCCTCTCCTCCCCTCCCCTCCCCTCCCCTCTCCTCTCCTCCCCTCCCCTCTCCTCTCCTCTCCTCCCCTCTCCTCTCCTCTCCTCCCCTCTCCTCCCCTCTCCTCTCCTCCCCTCCCCTCCCCTCCCCTCTCCTCTCCTCCCCTCCCCTCTCCTCTCCTCTCCTCCCCTCTCCTCTCCTCTCCTCTCCTCTCCTCCCCTCCCCTCCCCTCCCCTCCCCTCTCCTCTCCTCCCCTCCCCTCTCCTCTCCTCTCCTCCCCTCTCCTCCCCTCCCCTCCCCTCTCCTCTCCTCCCCTCCCCTCTCCTCTCCTCTTCTCCCCTCTCCTCTCCTCTCCTCCCCTCTCCTCTCCTCTCCTCTCCTCCCCTCCCCTCTCCTCCCCTCCCCTCTCCTCCCCTCCCCTCCCCTCTCCTCTCCTCCCCTCCCCTCTCCTCTCCTCTTCTCCCCTCTCCTCTCCTCCCCTCTTCTCCCCTCTCCTCTCCTCCCCTCTCCTCCCCTCCCCTCTCCTCTCCTCTCCCCTCTCCTCCCCTCCCCTCTCCTCTCCTCTCCTCTCCTCTCCCCTCCCCTCCGCTCTCCTCCCTTCTCCTCTCCTCTCTCCTCTCTCCTTTCTTCTCTCTCCTCTCTCCTCTTCTTACCTAACAGTCTTCCTAGCTTCAAAGACCTGAAAAACTAGTAAAACATTTATACACCTGTGTCATAGGCAATATCTTTCAGATTAATTATGCTGTCCTTTCCTAGGTTATTTGCTTTTTTGTCTATTTGTCTGTATCTATCAACCTCTAACTTCTCTCCCTATTCGCACTTAACAAGAATGTTGGTATCAATGTCTAACATGTATTTTCTTCACCTAAAATTAAAAGTGAAGTGAAACATGCAAGTGGAATATTATCTTGAATTTGCATAATACAACACTAAAATGGACTGGGTCATTTAGTTCTATTCCACAAAATTAGAAAAACAAGGCATTCGTGGAAAGAAGATCTTGATGTCACGTTAATATGTTAGTTATATACATATATCTTAAACATTCATCTCTGCATTTCCCCCTCTGTCTTTCTCTGCAGGTATGACACTGCCTCTTACTCTCTAACAATGAAGCATACCCAGGAAAAGGAAAATAAAACTGTGTGCACCCGTGTGTGCACATGCTCCTCATGTATCTGAATATTTGAAACAACCAAAAGCTTAAAAATATGTACTTGGATCTTTTAGGTTTAGGTAGAATAAAACAGGGAAGGGAAACAGAAGCCTGCAAGGGGTATGGAAGGGAGAAAATGAGAGAGGGAGAGAAGGAGGGAGAGGAAGCGCATGAGCCAGGGCATTCAGTTGCAAAGAGAAAACACCATATATCATCCAGATGTTTTGTCTACAGCAGACCAAACGGCAGGCTTTCGGGAAACATTTGGAAGGTACAATGCTCCTTTCAGTGCACAGACACTGTCCCCAGTCCTATCGCCTCTTTTCCCAGTGTGTATGTGTCTATCCCTTTCAGGCCTTTTTGTGGTCAAATTATAAAGGCCTGTTTAGTGGGTGGGGTGACGTCACACTGACCACAAAAGCTTATATTTCCTGCTACTAAATACACAGCTCCTGCTGACGAAGTGGTCATTACAGAGAGAGCTTGTTCTGCGGAGGTCACCCCGAGTGGGGATAAAGGCACCGGGGGCGGGGGCCTGGTTGAAAGAGCAGAGCCATTATTCCCAAGTGTGTCTGCCTGCCTGCTGATCCTCATCTTGTTAGAAGCGAGAGATGAAAATAGAAGTCCCTTTGTGCTTGCTCCAGACCTTTGTGCTTCGGGATGCTGGGGGCACACCGGGGGGCAACGTGGTGGGGAGAAAGGACAGATGAAGTCCAGGTCTTTGATTCCAATCTCCCCATTTATATGCTCACTGATTTTACCTCTCTGGGTGTAATCCTTAAATCTCCATGTGACTAAGAGGAAAGAACCTCATCTAGGGATCTGATGAGATCAGGTGTTTTAAAGGGATCCATTTTATTTGAGGGCATTCCTCAAATCTGAGCATCATTGCTTCAGTGTTGTCACTTTCCTCGGGAAACCGCTTTCTGAGAGAAGAGCTCAAAGGGTAGGTTTCATTTTGCAGATTCATTTTGTTTCACTTATTTATTTTTTCAGAAGTCACTGGTGGAAGTAGAAATACCAATCAATTAAGGAAGAGAAATGAACCTAGATGGTAGGGAGAAAACTTGTCCCTTCGGGCAGAAGAAGCCACACCAAGTGCTAGAGAAACAGAATCCAGAGGGGACCGAGGGGAGACCCCATGGAGAAGTAGCATTTGTGCTGGGGGCAGCTGCATCAGAGTTTGGCAGGCAGAGGTGAATCAAGGCTGACGCTCGCTTGAGTGACCACTAGCATTAACCTAGAGTAGCCTGAGGGCCAGTGCTCTACGGCTTTGGCACTCCAGATCTCAGATGAAACAAAAACATATGCATGTGATTTTTGAGTATTTCCTGCAATCAGGTTAATTTCAACATTGAGCAAACCACTGCTCAGCCCAGATCATACACAAGTTTCCTACTTTGCCAGAGCAGGACCCACATTCCCTACATTTTTCTTTTTTTAATTGTTTTCCCTGTCTGATGAAGGATTACTACACACAGGACTTCAAACCCAAAAAGGACTTTGGAAGGAGCCTACCTGGCACTCAGTGAAGGGAAACTTTAGCCCCTATCCACATAATGTAGGTGGTCTGGACAACCAGTCTGAATATTCCAGCTGCCAGAAAGTTCCTAGGGGCCAAGTTTGTCTAGATTGCTTCTCTGAGTATAAAGCAAAGAATTAAAGCATGCTATATTCCTTTGGGTGCACATCTGGTGCTTATTGGGGCACACTTTCTGCCAGGGCCACTGGCTAACTTTGAGGACCTCTGGTGGGCCCAATGCCACAGTCAGTTCACCTGATCCCAGGCTGTGGCTGACTGCTGTGTCTCACTTATTCCCCACAAGCTGCCATCCCCTGGCTCAGGCATAAAGCCTTTGCTCTATTAATCATCTTTTTCCTGGAGCACAGTAGATGAGCTCCTGGCTAGGAGCAGAGAGCTATCATTTTCATTTCCTAATTTTAAAAAGCGTGTGTTTGGTAACAGGGAAGATGGGCCAGAATGGCAGCTTCAAAGTCTCGCCAGGGGGTGGAGGGAGGAATGTGGAGAGAAAGTCCTGGGTTCCTCTCTGTTGAATTCACCTCCTCTGTGATGCTGGGGAGTGTTCCAGAAGATGGGGTCTGTGCTGGGGGAGAGGGAGCTGGAGGCTTAGAAGAGGATGGATGCTGTCAGCATGGGTTGGGTTTAGACATTAAAGGTAGAACTCTGAAATCAGAACAGGGGGAGTTGGGAGAGAACTTAAAGCATAGTGTTAAGGTGCAAGAGTCAAGAAATAGAAAATTCAGAGAAATTTGGGGCCAGGACTTAGAGAGAAATACACAATGATAAGTGAAAAAAAGGTCACTTAAAAAGTAAAAAAAACTAGCAAGAAAACTTCTCAAAGCCAAGTTAAGTAGCCAAAATATCTGTAACAGTCAGCATATCTGACATTAAAAAGGGCCTAAAAACTGAGACAATGTCATAAATAGATCAATTCCAGGAAATGCAAGAGATAATGGCTGGGATAACCATGACAGCTGTAACTATAACGGAGGGACAGAGCCACACAGCAATGCCCGGGCCAAATGTTAAAAGGATAATGCAAGCGATAAAATCGAAATTAGGAAGGGTCTGACAAGGACAGAAATGTAGGTGACACAATGTAAATACCTATCAACGCTTCTCGTGAAGTTCCATGACTGTGTAATATTTACAGTTGGAAGAAGAAAAAGAAAACCTTGAGGCCATGGATCCAGAACTTAGAAGTAGGTAAATTAATAAGAAACTAGGATGAGGGGAGCATCTGTTTTAATGATTTCAACAAGCTGTGCAGAAACCACCCAGGTAGGCACTGACTCTAAAGAGCTAAACTTTCCTTCAGAAAAATCAATGTCTCCTACCTTGCTTCAGCAAGAACCAATAGCTTGACCAGTCAACAACTCATCTCTACAATGCTCAGTCTGAATTACTCTATCATCTTTATGTCTATATCATCTACTTATCTATCTGTATGTATCTTCATGGAAAAATAAAGACCATGCATAGTTGTGACACCAAAGGAATCAGTTTCTCTTTAATAGTAAACATATCAGTTGAAAAGCAAAAAATCCAAACTTTCAGTCTAGAGTTTGATGTCTATGATCCCAAGCAACTTTCTTCACTGATTATTTCTCCCTGTGTTGATTCACACTTGGCCGAATTAACTTGATTGATTGCTTTGGAATTGCCTCGACACTTAATTAACCCAAATAGTCTATTTGGTGATTTCAGTCAGATTAACCCATAACCTAATTGACAGAATTTTCCCTTTTTCAAATAGTGTGATTGTGTAGTCTCGTCTGTGTTTGTGAGAGTTGCAAGGGTGCTTTAATTAGACTAAGATTAGTTTTCCTGAAACCCTGCGAGGTAAGCAGCACTTCGGAGCTGAGAGAGCGAATGCCTTGGGTGTTGCCCAATGTAAATCTCTTCTCTGTGGAGAAGCTCCTGGCCAACTGAGCCTCATCAGAGGTCGGGCTTTCCGAATGCAGATGTAAAAGGCTCCCATCTGTCTAACTCCTGCTGTTCTGACTATCACCACATTGTCCTGTTGTTTGCAGCATTCATAGCCTGAAGAGCCATCTTACCTTTTCTTAGAGCTTCAGGGTGGAACTCACTTTTCTTTTCTTTTTTTCCAACTCACTTATGAATTCTACCACACTTAATAAAACCCAAGCTTAGCATTTGTATATGTATTTTATAGCCAATAACTTTGTACATCATCCATGATTAGATATTGTGTCTCAGACACAGATTTAGGACATACAACTGTTGTGGTCATCTACTATTATCAGAGCCTGTATAATGCCAATACTGACCCTTGCTTTGTGCTCTGGGTGCTGAATAGAACTAGGTCCATGTAGTAGTCTAGTGCCCTCTTGTGGCCTTCCAACTAAGTCTAGAGCTCCTTTGTAGAATTAGAACTATTTGTGTGGAAACATAGATTTGAGAAGACCCTTGTGAAATTATTCCTTTACCTTCCTCCTATCAGTTATACCCTCCTCCTCCACCTAAGTGAGGATAGCCCCATTTTACTCTGAGTTCTTATTAGAACTCTCTGGAGTGTGAAGACTACTTTAAGATCTTGGAATTTAACAGGAACCTTCAGAAGTTAGACAATGTGCATATACATTATATGGCAAACCAACATCTATTCAAACCTCTTCAACTTGGTAATACCTTCCAGTTCATCTTTTCACTCTTATTCTTTCATCCAACTATTTCTCCCATGACATGGTTTCAAACAATTTGGTATGTTTAACCTGAAAGCAAGAGAATTATGAGGTATATACAAAGTGAACTCAAAAATTTGAAGATTTGGCACAGGAACAAATCAAGTATCTTACATGGGTTCAAAGGAATACATATGAAGGTTGTAGATATTGACTTAATATAGGAAGAAACTTTGAAGTTATTGTAATTATACAACTCGGGACAAGTCTGAGGAGAAGTTTCCCATCCCTTGAAATAGTCAAGCAAGGGTGGATTAATTTTTGACATGCAAGCTTTACAGAGGAGCACATTATCTAAGTTATCCTTGAAAAAATATTGAAGTTTTAGAATTTATAGAGCCCACAAATATATCCAAGAGAGAACACAGCTTCCTTCGACTAGTCAGTTAAATAATCGCCATCATTAAGAAATCCTCACTAATGTCAACATTACACCTTCCAAGACACTGCAAGTACCTTCCTACCATCACCATTCCTAGGCAATCAAAATGTGTTTGGGGGCATGGGAGCTAATGGGTGCGTGTGTGTACCAACCCATCTTCATTAACTTACCTGATTCTGATTTTCTAGATTATAATAGACCTGTTGGTACTATCACCCAAATCTGATACTCTATCACCTAACTGCTTTAAACTTCTAGCAAGCCTTTTATATTTATGCCCAATTATGTATGATGAAAAACTGCACATTGAAGAAAAATATGTATACTTGCTTAATTATGGTTATGTTACATATGATGGATGTATTAATACTTATTTATTGAAGCAGTTACTATTCATAATAGAGAAAAAAGAAGAGTCTATAAACTTAATTTGAGAAGATTTTTAATGAAAAATAAGACCTTTTTTTCTGTAGCTCCAAGTCGCAGGAACACTGAAAATCACCACCCCACTTGAGTTCCGATCAGCTTAAACTGGAAGGCGGAGGAGGTGACTTTTATTCTTACCAGTATAATTCTCACTCTTCTGAAGAGGTGGAATGACTTCAGAAGGACAGATTGATTTGGATTTTTGTTGCTGCTGTTGGTTTTACTTATTTTTCATATTTTGTCAGTGTAATCTCTGCTTCTTGGTTTGTACCACAAACCTTAAAGGGGAAGTGGTTAACACCCAAGACTTGCCAAAGACCAAAACCTGGGTAAAGCTAGAAGCCATTGATTCTTAACCCTTTGTACCTGTAGTGTGAGTGCAGGCTAAAGACCTGCTCCCCTGTGTCTCTCTCTTGCTCAGATGCCCCATCAGATTTATTGCATTGAGACAGCATTGGGAACAGTTGGAGGGCTTTCGTGGGGTCGGGAGAGAAGTTGATTCCTCCTTACAAGACCCAAACTTCCAAGATCTCCGGCTTTAAGGAAAGTTCAGATCTAGGATCCAAGTTGCATTGAGATTTCCTTTCTTTCTTTCTCACTGTAGTTCAACCTCCATTCATCCTAGCACAAGAGCCAATGAATGACGCAGGTCTCAGACGTGGCCGACAGCTCTGGGTCTTCACAGAAGAATTCCTTGCCCTTCCCATCTTTGAAGGAGAGAAACACTGGATTGTTACTAGCCTGTGAAATCAACCACCCACCTGATCCACGGAACCAGCTCAAGGCCAGAAAAGCCACTGTTACTCGTTGTTTGGCTGTGCCCTGTGGGAAAGAAGAAGCAGTGTTGTTCTCCATATGGATTTGTCACACATTAGTAAGAGGCATTTGCTCTCTGTCTCAGCCAAATGCCTGGATTCCTAAAACACATGAGAAGATGTGCTTGGTTAACTTTCCAGGGAATTGGATACGCACTTCATAAAGCAAATCAAAGCTAAAATTTTGTTGGGCCTTTCTGTCCCTCCCTTATTGGACAGCTATCCCTGAAAATGGATGGCTAATCGCTTTAACAAGCAAAATACCCACAGCCTCTTCTGGGGGAAAGGGTCCAATGTTTAACTGCCTCTTTCTGCACAGCTACAGAGAACAGAATTTCAGAGCAGGAAGGGACAGTAGCAATCATCAGTTGCAGCCCTCTCCATGTTGCATTTTCCTGTGAAAACTGAAACCCCAAGAGGCAAAGTGACCTGGCTATATTTCTGGACTATAGGACTCATACCCAGGTCTTTTTACTCTCAATCCTCTTCTCAAATATCACAAGATTGTTCATCATATTTTTCTCTGATACTACTCTTCTAGTGCACTTAGTGCTGTTTCCATTCCAGACTTCTCATCCAATGCTCACAGATTCAACAGGTACAGTATTGTGATACAATTGCTATTGACATCCCCATTATTCCATTAGCTGCAACTATCTTGATTCTAACAAAGAAGCTGGAATATGGGACAATGGGATGAATCTCAGTCTCCACAGTAGAAACCTGTGTCCTAGACCCAGATCTTCATCAAATGATACAAGGAAGCCACATCATTTGATCAACAGCAGGAAGAACAAATGTCCAAGTTAAGTGACCCACTCTTGGCTCCTTTCTTTGTGTCCTACCTGTATGACAAAGAATTATAATCCTCCAGAACCCATGCTAGAAACACAAAATGAGTTGAAGAGAACTGGACAAACTTGTAATCATGATCTTATAAGAAAACAAGAAAGAACTTTCCAAAATTCCTTGATAAGTGAGATTCCTAAAGACCAGTTTGAACATGCTCCTTTGGAGCCAGACAACTACCATCCTTATCTCTGGACATGTTCCTAGGCAGTGTCCACATAAGGCTGTCCATTACCAAAACACTTGATTTCAGTCTATTCTGCTATGTGTGAAATCCTAAGAATGGTAGCTAATTCTTAAGTCAGTTATAATTAAATGAGGTATGACATATAAAACAATTAGAACAAAATATACTCCAAATTTTGCTTGTTTTTCTCTTCTTCTTTTGAGAATAATCTCAGCTTAGTGGTCATTTCATTAGAAGACTTTTCTTTATTAAAAGACCTAAATAAATGATTTCAAAAGGAGACCCCAGTTCCAATGAATTGTTTGAAAAACATCATCTCTGGAATCATTTCCACTCACCAGGAATTCTTACAGCAGCTCCTGTAAGATTAGTGGAAGGAGAAGGTAGGCTCTGAAGGCAGAGAGACAGATACACAATAGTATGAATAAACATTCCTCCAAATAGGGACTTGTGTGAGTGTGAGTGTGTGTGTGTGTGTGTGTGTGTGAGAGAGAGAGAGAGAGAGAGAGATGGAGGGAGGGAGAGAGACAGAGAGAGACAGAGAGAGAGACAAAGAAAGAAATGCACATGCATGGGCATAGGTAGATATATACATGTGTATATCTTTGTTTCTTAAATCGGCTCTCAAAGAGAACATCTTTCCCCTTTAAATGTTACATTTAGCTTTCACTGAATCAGGGTTAGTGGCTATATTCAGACCCTAGAGAGTTGAATAGGTTAGGTGATTAAATATAAATGTACAGACTTAGATAACCAGCCAATTAAAAACCTATAAAGGTAAAAATGAAGAACAGAATGAAACCAAAGCCCTCCCTTGGGAGGCAGCACTGGACGCCATCAGCTCTCCATGTTATTCAGAGATGCTCAGACTTGCGATCTCCTAGAGTCCACCCCCTGGGCTCCTCCTCATTCCTGCTTCCACCAGGTGTCTGCTGTCACTAGAAGAGTTAAGTGGGTTCCTGAGTCAAGCTTTGAGGGTATAGGATGTCTAGTTATATAAAAATCAATGTATCCTGAACAAGGCAGCACTTCCCGTTATATGTCCCCATGATGGGAAAGACAAAGTCAAAGTAGAAAGAAGTAGACTATCAGTGAGAAAGAGAAGAACAATGTCTACCTGCTGAGGTAGCACCTCTAGTTTTCTTAACTTTATTCAATGTCCTCATTAGGGCTCACCAATTGCTGAGGACACAGTGGATGTTGAGTGAACTCATCTATTCATACAGTTTGTAGTGGAAGGTAAGTAGCTAAAGTGCACCAAGGAGAAAGATGTAGTTCAGGTGGCTCTTTAACTTATTACATACTAGCAGTCCTTGATTGGAGCTTTGTCCTGGAGCAGAATGATAAAACTCCAGAGCCTTATTTTTCAAATTATCTTCACTTCTCTCACTTCTGAAAATGGATCTTATAGATGTTAAAAAAGTTGCTTGTCTAAGGCTACACACTCAGTTCCAGACTGTGGTGTGTACCCATAGATTTCTGCCCCTGCTCCTTACAGGTAAAATGACCCCCAACTGATGTAAAAACAGATCCACTATTTGAATCAGAATGACATAGCTTATAGGTAGTGAGAATTATAAAGAGAATTTGTCCCAAGGACTTGGGCCATCCTCCACTGCACTCCCGGGCCACAGCAGAGAGCTGGCCTGGAAGAGGGGCAACCGGGACAGAATCCAGTGCCCCAACCGGGACTAGAACCCGGTGTGCCGGTGCCGCAAGGCAGAGGATTAGCCTAGTGAGCTGTGGCGCCGGCCTACCACTCCATTATTTACTTTCATATTGCTTCTTTTTCTTGTTGGCTGTGTAAATTTTTATAAGCCATTTGGAAAAATCTCCACCTCAGCACACTTATTCCTTCATATATAAAATTCTAAGAGGTTGTCTTATTTAATACTTCATTTTACTCACCATGAAAATGATGGAAGAGCTGTGATTTGAGCCTGCTTCAGGCCCTGTCTCTGTTTTGAAAGATACAGATCAGCAGCTTTTCATAACTGGAATCCCTCAAGTTCTAGAGTCCTGAGGGCAACATGATGCCCATGTTTGCTTTCCTGCTGCCACCCTTACTTCCAGGTTGACAGATGCAGTGCCATGTGCAAAATCAGGAAAATGCGAATGATAATGCCAGCTCCACCTCATGCTACCTGCAAGAACTTGAACACAAGACTAGCCTCTCAGAATTTATTTTATTTATTTATACACCTGATACCCCATCTTGTAGGATGCTTGTCAGGAACAGATGAAATTGAGGATTGATCTGACTGCATCTGGAGCAGGTTCTGATAGTGTATTGATTGCATAAAGTAGAGATGACATAATACCTCAGATCTTCGAGGATGATTTTGAAGATTGATGGGCAGTGTGTTTAAATAACAGAGCACTGTCCTTTTCTTCCTATTACAGTTTTCACAGGACTTTTCCACACAACAGATTTATCTTCATTTGTTCACACACACACAATACATATTACAAATAAACCAATACCGAACAACTAAATGAAATACTCAAATCACTAAAATCCATCACTACTTGAATGTTGTAGGAAAAGACTTGTTCTCTCATGCAGTTATCCAAGATGTCTTCTTAGTGTATTTAGTAGTGTTATTTAATACTTTTCCAACTTAAAATTTCTTCTCTTGAAACTAGACTCTAACTTGTCACAGTGCAAGTAAGCACTTAATTTCAGCATCTTAAAAAATTATTTGAGCTTTCCAGAGCAAGAATATTCTGGAACTGGTCTTTAGTAACCCCTCTAAAATTATAATTAGACAACAATGTCATGAAAAGTTAAGTTTGTGAGGTAATGAATATATTAATTGGCTTGATCTACCATTCCACCATGTATGTGTGCACCAAAACATCATATTGCAATCCATAAATACCTGCACTTTTTAAATTGTCAGTGAAAATAAAGAACAAAAATGTGCTTCAGTGGTGATTTGTTTATTTGTAACATAAAGAAAATAACAGTATCTAACTTAGAGGACTGCAATCAACTTTAAAAGATGCAATGCATACAATGACTCTATATGGGTCTAGCACATGGGAAGCACTCTCCCAAAATAGTCATTGCTATATTTTTGTAATAATATGTATTTTTGTAGATATCAGAAACTTTGGAGATTCGTACTCAAAACTGCATTTTTAAAATGTCACTGCAGAGCTTATAATTTTTATAATTTATATAATTTTATAATTTATATAATTTCCTATAGTTATTTTAGAGAAAGAAACACCAGGTTTAAAATCATTTGAATTGCTATAATAATGACAACCTCAGCTGCAAATGGGTTTGCATTTGCTTATTCTCATTGTCATTGCTACCTCTGTTTGGGGGAAGTGCTATCAGCTTTGCCTTCAAATTCAATACTATGTCCTTGGTGTCAACACTGTGTTCATCAAAACCTTTAGGGAGTTTCTGGTTTCTCTGGTTCACTTTTGCTGTCTTGTGTATTTTCACTTTTTTCAAGCACATCATTTAAACCATCTGTTTTTAATTACTGTCCTCTGGGCCAGTTTGAATGTTTTACTTTTTTATTTTTTAAAGATAGATGAATTATGACAGCAAATGACTAAGTATTCCACACATTTAGTTATCAAGGAAATCACCAAATTAGAAAAGGAACTATACAAAACATATGTCTATAAAAACACACTAAATCAAGCCTGATGTTTGCAGGAAGCTGAAATGTTTGTGAAAGTTTATGGTTTTTTGTTGTTGTTGTTGTTTTTGTTTTTGTTTTTGTTTTTTTGACAGGCAGAGTTAGACAGTGAGAAAGAGACAGAGAGAAAGGTCTTCCTTTTCCATTGGTTCACCCCCACAAATGGCCGCTACAGCCGGCACGCTGCGCCAATTGGAAGCCAGGAGCCAGGTGCCTCCTCCTGGTCTCCCACACGAGTGCAGGACCCAAGCACTTGGGCCATCCTCCACTGCCTTCCTGGGCCACAGCAGAGAGCAGGACTGGAAGAGGAGCAGCCAGGACAGAATCCAGCACCCCAACCAGGACTAGAACCTGGGGTGCCGGTGCTGCAGGCAGAGGATTAGCTTAGTGAGCCACGGTGCCGGCTTATGGTTTTTTTGATTGCTGTTTGTTTGCTTGTTTCTTTGCAATCAAAAACAAAATAAAACTAACTAGTTTACATGATGAGAAACTTAAATGTGCTTACACGTGTACACACATATGCAGGCACATGTGTACAGACACACATGTGCACACATATACCATTAACTGAGCACATGGTTCAACACAAGAAGTCTTGTATCAGCATTTCTGCTGCATTTCATTCATTAAAGCAATCCCTGGGCCAGCCCACGTTCAGTGTGGGAGGGAACCACATGAAGACAGGTATGCCAAGAGGCATGGTTCATTGGAATTAGTTTTGGGATTTTTTTCTTGCTTTTATTTTTTTTAATTGTTTTTTTTTGGGGGGGGGGATTAGTTTTGAAACTAATGATCACCTTCCCCACATTGAGCTAAAATCTGTTCTGATCCATATTCCGTGACACTCAGGCTTTCAGATAATTTGAAATAGCTCTTTTGTTTCTCTTACTCTCAAATATCCAGGGGAAATATTCCCACTTCACTCAAACACTCCTTACATGATTCAGAGTTGCATTTTCTGACCACCTCAGTCACTGTCACCTGGATCTGCCTCAGTTTATCAATGTCTGGCCGTGAGGGTGGCACCCAACCCCGTGTCGAGCAGTTCACGTAGAGGACAACTTGTAGTAGGCAGAATATTGACACCCTCACCCTGGGAACCTGGGAAACTTTCAGATGTGATTAAGATTGCAGGCCTTGAAATGAGGCAGTTGTCCATGGTTACCCAAGAGAACGCAATCTGATCACATGTTTCTTCAAAAGAAGAAAAAAAAAAGACTTTTCTGGTGGCAAAGAGAGAGCAATGTGATACGAGAAGGACTCAGGCTTCCATTGCTGGCTTTGAAGCTGGAAGAAGGAGGCATGATCCAAGCAGTGTGACGCCTTTTAGAATCCAAGCCTGGCCCTCAGCTTAAAGTCAGGAAGAAACTGGGGACCTGTGTCCTGGAAACCCAAAGAACAGAATTCCACCAACAGTCAGAATGAGCAGCAAATGATTCTCCCACAGCGCCTACAGGAAATAATGCAGGCTGCCAATGCCTGGATTTCAGTCCACTGAGACCTCTCCTGGGCTTGGAATCTCTAGAACTGTAAGAAAATAAGTTTATCCTCTTTAAGCCGCTGCATTGGTGATCATTTGTTATGGCAGCAGTAGAGCACAAATACAGTATGTTATGATCACTGCTAAACAGAAAGATACAGCATCCTATATTTTTAGAGAGAAACATGACCTAAGCATGCCTCAGCTTTTTTGGCAATGACACTGTTGATTCATAGAGTTCCATTGTAGAAAAACACCCAAGGTCTTTTTCACATAAGCAGCTGAGATTGAGAACATTTTTCTCTTTAATAATCTGATGCAAAATGGTACATTTAGCCCAGTTCATTTTTGTCATGTTAGATTCAGTCTATGGTTCCAGCCTGTCAAGATATTTTGGAGTCTGGCTTCTGTCATCTAAATATTTCAGACACCCACTCCCATTTCTGGGTCATTTCAACATTTGATCAGCCCATCAGTGAATATGCTTCAAGGGATTTTTTGGGACACCCTGGGGTGATGCCAGTTTTTTCTACCTACTGTGCTCATGTTTCGGACTCCCACTGCTTATCAATAGCCTATGTTTTCAAGGTATCATTTAAATTCTATATTTTCAAGGCATCTTATCTGATGGCACCAACCAGAAATGCTTCCCCCACCCCCTTCTGCTCCATGTGGGTTTCTCATTTGCAATGTTGATAGGATACAAATTGAATTATATGGCAACTATCTGTCTTTTCTCTTAAATTATAGGCCTTTTAAAGACAAGGGCTCTCTTTTCAAATTGTATATCTCCTAAAGCCACTGGCGTCATGCCAATGTAACAGGTGTTTTATGGAAAACAATAATCCATTTAGCAGGTCCTAATTGAGCCAAGATGTAGTACTCTAAAACATTCATTTTTACTTCAGATGGGTTGAGAAAAATATATATGCAAGCAAGTACATCATTGCAAATAAGCAGTTTGTGACACAAAGAGGCAGAGGTCTTTCATGGGAGAATTAAGGCTTGGATCAATATGTGTATACTTTACTGCTTGTGAAAAGGCAATGTAATATACTTGAAATTATGGGAATTCTAGATCTTGTGCTCCTTAAGAGTAGAAAGTGAATCTCTAACTCAAGCACTTAGCATGATCCCTAGGACAGAGAATTCCTTTATTCCATTTGGCAAGTCATTCAACTGTGATTTGTGATCGTTGCTTTACCTGGCACCAACTCGGCCCATTTATCTCATTTTAATTCAGTGGCATTTCAAAGCCATGGCAATGTCAGCACCACATTTTGAGCATAGATGGATACTGAATAGGCTAGGATAACACTGGTGGCCAACTATATAAACCTCCAACTCAAACTGACCTCAGTCAACAACAGGGGTGTTTATAGATCATGCAAAGAAACCCAGAGAGAGAGAGGGCAATTCCAGAGCTGGCTAGTTGTCACTCCCCCTCTTCGTGGAGGAGCAACACTGAACCCTGCCTAGGCTTCATATCCGAGTCACGGCACCATTATGTCGCTCCCCTTCTTCATGGACCCTGCGCTGTTCTTTTGTCTGCTCGGCCCTCCCCGGGTTTGCTGCTGGTTCTTCCCGGGTTGGCTACCGACCCTTCCACCTCCGTAGAAGGGCGGTTCCCCCTGCCACATTCCCCACTTCCGCGGGGGAGCAGCACACCGCCGGCCGGCCGGCTCTCTCGGGGGCTGCACAGGTGTTCCTTCAGATAGATGTTCCCCTTAGATGTTCCTGGTGCATGTTGTCTCTCTCCTCCTTTATAGTCCTCTTCCACCAATCCCAACTCTGCTACCCACACGCCGAGTACGCTGCTCTCCTCCAATCAGGAGCAGGTCCTACAGTTTATTGGTTGAACTGGAGGCAGCTGCGTAGAAGCTGTTTCTCCCTTCTCAGCGCCATATTGTGGGAGAGCAGATGCATAGAATAAGTCCTAATTCCAGTAACTTAGTCTAGTCCGGGTTGCTTCCCACAGCTAGTCAGCCACTTAACAATATTTTGAAGACCTCTATGCTTTTATTCATAAGGGTCCCTTTACTTTTCTGATGTACTAACCCCAGGCTAGCTCTTCTCAGGGTCATAAGCAGTCTGAGTCATTTCAGCCCTGACACTTTCCAGCAAAACAAGAGGCTGCATCATGAAGTAAATGAAGGGGTCTTTCCCACGAACCTCCCAATAGTCCTTTTTCCATACATCAGTGTCTAATCAAAAGTGAGGTCCACGCCCATTCAACAGCAATCACTGGCAATGGGAACTCCATGCTTGTGATGTGAAGCAGATGACTTTGTGGAGAGGGGCATGATGCTTGGTCCAGAGTGGGGGTTCTGTGAGAAAGGAGCAAAGGGATGAAATGCTAGAAAGGCAACCAAAAAAATCAAAAGCCACTACTCCTAGAAACTCACTGCACATATTTCTTGTTTTTTACCTTTCAATTATTTTCCATGTCCCTTACTCTGAAGTCAGCCACACTTTGACATATCACATTGGGAAATCCAAAATTCCATACCACTTTCACATCAACGTTATTTACTTTTGTCCTAAAATGGAAAAACATGCAAGTCCATGCACATACACACACGCATGATTGTTGTTTGCCAATCCAATTCTTGCCATAGCTTTTGAAAATAAAGAATCTTTGTGAGTTGCCAAGCTATTAAGTTTCCATCCTGCGTCAGAATGTATTCCTCTGCCTTCCAAGTAGAGAATGATGGCTTATGGCTCAGATGAAGCCTTTGAAACTGGGATCTCTTAATGGAAACAGACATTTTCCCTTCCAGATAGAGCCGAAATGTTTACCCCACAATTGAATTTTCACTTCTTCTTATAATTTTCAAAGAGTCTACAAAATGGAATGGGAGTTGAAGAAAATGCCCTGGAAGCATTTTTTCTGATAAAGAATTATTGGCAAATGATTCCTTCACTATGCTTTAAATTTCTGAATAGCATATCTTTTAATTTCATGAGTAAATCAGTAATGAATCTGTTTTGCTATCCTTAAATCACAACTCTAGTTTGCATTTGCAAAACAGCTTATATTTTTCAAATAATTTTTGTATTATTAAAATCTGGCTCTCAGAGTAGCCATCAAAGAAGTGTGAAATCAATCTTGTTATCTTTGTCAATGGGAAAACTGAGTTATCAAAATTAACTGACTAGCCCATGTCACCCAACACACTAGTGACAAAGCATGGTCCAGGTAAGAGAGAGCATCACTTTAACTATTATCCCCTAAATTATAAGTAGCCGTATATTAATATGTTCTCCTATTATTTTATTTTTTTCCCATTACTTCAGTGAACAGATCACTTATCAGCAGTTACTTCTGGGGCAGGCGTTTGACTTAGCAGTTAAGGCACCTGTTGAGAAGCCCACTCCCCATTTGGCAGTGCCTGGCTTTGACACCCAACTTCATTCCTGACTCCAATTTCCTGCTAATGTGGAGCAAGCAGGACAGCTCAAGTGATTGAGTTCCTGCTATCCAAGTGGGAGATCTGGATTGGGTTACCAGCTCCTGACTTCCCATTGCAGGCACTTGAGGAATAAGCCAAAAGATAGAAAATCTTTTTCTCCATCTATCCGCCTATGTCCCTCTCTCAATGAGTATTTCTGCTCCTTAAATATGTATGTTTGCTAATATGTGTGTAAACAAAACCATTAATGGATTATATTATTAAAAATAAAAGAAAGGAAGAAATCCCATAGTAGATTATAAAAGGTATCATGACCACATTTTCTTTTTTTATTTAAAGATTTATTTATTAATTTGAAAGTCAGAGTTACACAGAGAGAGAGGAGAGGCAGAGAGAGAGAGAATCTTCCATCCGATGGTTCACTCCCCAATTGGCCGCAACGCCCGGAGCTGCGCTGATCCGAAGCCAGGAGCCAGGAGCTTCCTCCTGGTCTCCCACGCAGGTGGGAGGGCCCAGGGACTTGGGCCATCTTCTACTGCTTTCCCAGGCCACAGCAGAGAGCTGGATGGGAAGTGGAGCGGCCGGCGCCCACATGGGATGCGGGCGCTTTAGGCCAGGGCGTTAACCCACTGCATCACGACCACCTTTTCTATTGGTAGACTTACACCTGATAAAGAGAGGGTGCTTTCACACCTGTTTAGAGGGAAAAGAGAAACTTTACAGGGTTAATGGACCAATTTAAAGCTAAGTTTTACATGTTGAGCCTTTGAGTGATATGAGTGCATATTGTAGGGCCAAGTCTGTGTTGGACAGTTTTCTTCTTACAAATTTTTATATTTATTTATTTTCATTTGTTTGAAAAGGGGAGAGAGAGGGAGAGAGAGAGGGTTTTTTTTTCCCACCCATCTAGTTAACATCCCTAAATGTCCCATAGCCAGGGCCACAGCAGACTGAAGCCAGAAGCCCAGACTTCATCTGGGTCTCCCAGATGTGTGGCAGGGATCCAAATACTTGAGCCACCACCTGCCACATCCCTGCGTGTGCTTTAGCAGGAAGCTTGACCTGGAGCAGTGTGGTTGGTACTTGAACCAGGCACTTTGATGTAGGATGTGGTTATCCCAAGCAGCAATGCCAAATGCCTGCCACTGGACAGTTTTTTGACACGTCTTTTAAAACATGTATGTTGGATCTTTGAATTGCACAGAATAATCAGGTGCTCCCCCTGCCTTCATTCTCCTTCTCTTCTCCATCTACTATTTGATCATCCTTTGGCTGCATCCAATTTTAAAACTAGTTTCCAACTGCAGAGATTCAACCTCACGGACCTTTGGAAAAAGATGTCAGATCTCTGTCTGTTTTACAGCTTGTTCATCTCATCTCCAGGGATACTTGTTCATTCTCCTTAAGTTATAGTTTCCATGTGAAGTCGCCCAATGTGCAATGAGAGTCTATCCACAGTAATTAGCTTCCCACTCAGGCAAGAGCACAGCTGCACATTAAGTCCGATTGATCCAGGGACAACATGTGGCTGGCTGCTGCACTGGCAGGCAGAAGCTTCCTATTACACCTACAAGCAAATACATAGATGGACTTTCTTTCCCCAAAACTAGCCTGGATACAGCCTCTTGTGTTTGAAGTCTTGGAATGGGCTGGCAGCACCAAATTGGATGTTATTCTTGGTGTCTGCTTTACTCCCCTTCCAGCTTTTTCCTCTCCACAGTAGTTTAGAAAATATTCCACATCGTGAGCAGGTTCTGCTCTTTGCAGACATTCTTTGGAGGTTTTATCATTATTGGTATTAATGTTTTTAATCTTTGGTCGCAATTAGTTACGATACCTTCTGTACATTTGGGAAAGTGAAAGTGGAGCCAGGAAGGTCAGTCCTAGTTCTTGGGGGTGTTGAAGAAAGAGGAACTCAGGATGGATGGGGAATCTGAATTATCCCTGCAGTGATCTGGTTTGGGCATGGTCCAGACCCAAGAGCTCAGATGTATGCTGACATGACTTCATGCAGAGCAACTCATTGAAAAGAGAAAAAAGACTGCAGTCAAAAACCAGATTAGGGAGCCCACGGAGGGAACTGTTTTTTGACATGGTGGGTAAAGCCACTGCCTGCAACACCAGCATCCTATATGGGTACCAGTTTGAGATCCAACTGCTCCACTTCTTTTTTTCTTAATAGAAAACTTTTATTTAATAAATATAAATTTTGAGAGTATAACTTTTGGATTATAGCAGTTCTTCCCCCCATACCCACCCTCCTACCTCCAAACCATCCCGCCTCCTACTCCCTCTCCCACCCCATTCTTCATTAAGATTCATTTTTTAATTATCTTTATATACAGAAGATCAACTCTATACTAAGCAAAGATTTCAACAGTTTGCACTCACACAGAAACACAAAGTATAAAGTACTGTTTAAAGACTAGTTTTACCATTAATTCTCGTAGTACAACTCATTAAGGACAGAGGTCCTACATGAGGAGTAAGTGCACAGTGACTCCTGTTGTTGATTTAACAGTTGACACTCAAATATGACGTCAGTAATCACCTGAGGCTCTTGTCATGAGCTGCCAAGGCAATGGAAGCCTCTTGAGTTTACAAACTCCAACCTTACTTAGACAAGGCCATAATCAAAGTGGAAGTTCTCTCCTCCTTTCAAAGAAAGATACCTCCTTCTTTGATGGTCCATTCTTTCCACTGGGATCTCACTCACAGAGATCTTTCATTTAGGTCATTTTTTGCCACAGTGTCTTGGCTTTCCATGCCTGAAATACTCCCATGGGCTTTTTAGCCAGATCTGAATGCCATAAGGGCTGATTCTGAGGCCAGAGTGCTCCAACTGCTTCACTTCTGATCCAGTTCCCTGATAATGGTCTGGGAAAGCAGTAGAAGATGGCCTAAGTGCTTGGATCCCTGCACCCATGTTGGAGACTGGGAAGAAGCTCCTGGCTCCTGGCTCCTGGCTCCTGGCTCCTGGCTCCTGGCTCCTGGCTCCTGGCTCCTGGCTTCAGCTTAGCCCAGGCCCAGTCATTGCGGCCATTTAAGGAGTGAACCAGCACATGGAAGCTCGCTCTCTCTCTCTCTCTCTCTCTCTCTCTTCCTCTCTCTGTGTAACTCTTACTTTCAAATAAATGAATAAATCTTTTTTAAAAAGTGGGGGGCTGATGGAACTGACTCAGAAAAAACATAATTAGAGGCAAGGTGTCAAAGGCTGATAGAAGCTTCTATGTATGTGGTATAGAGGCACATACTAAGCTTACAAAGAAAGCACTGTGAGGAAAACTAGTGTTGAAATTAAAACATCACTATTTCATCCGCCTAGCTATATATTCTAGAATGGCACAATAGTGATTATAATCAAGACACATCATGTGGCCCTCCTGTCCCCTCTCACTGTTCCTTGGCTTTATTCAAGCAGTGAAATATATTCTGCTGCCAAAGTTCCTCTTGAGCAGACCCAAGTCACGCAGCAGACAGATGTACAGGGCATCCTGAATAGGATTGACACTGATGCTTCTGTATTCCCCTAGTTTGGGGATTTCTCCCTCTAGCATTTACTGATAACCATTCATGCCTTAATCATGTGTGAAGTGCACTTTGGATTCTCCAAGAACTTGACATTTGTCATACCTTTCCTTCTTGGGCCACACATTCATTTTATTCATTTGAAAGCCTCATTCCCCAGATGGTCACAATGGCAGGGAATGGTCCAGGCTGTCAGGTACCAGGAACACTATCTGGATCTCACATAGGTAGCAGGGTCCCAAATACTTGGGCCATCTGCCGCTGCTTTCTCACGTGCATTAGTAGGAACTTGGATTGGAAGTGGAGCAGTCAGGACTCAATTTGGTGTTCCATTCCCATATGGCGTGCTGGTGCCACAAGCAATGTGCCGTGACTCTGGCCTCCCATACATTCATTTTTTCACCCCAGAGCACTCTGGAATGTTCTGGGATTTGTCTTTTGGAATCTAAATGACTTCTTTAGAAACAAGGGAGAAAAGAAAAGTTAGTTGGACCCTGCTAAGAGAGTTGGAACCCCTGAAGGTTCGGGGATGGGTGTGGTGGTTTCTGTATCACTTCCAATCTTAGAAGGATTTCTCCCAGTACAAATGAGGGGAAAGCATGAATGACTATTGGTTTAAGAAGAGGAGGAAAGAAGAAAGATAGAAATATGAGGGACCACAAAGTACCTTGGGGGAAGTTTGTTGGAGATGCCATGCTTCAGAGGAACCTCCCAGTGAACAATTTGAAAACATACCCCATTGATTTCCAAGTCATTACTGAGGACAGTACAGAACTTGCTTTCCAAATAGGGCACTTTGTAGAGGAAAATAGAGAATATTGATAATGATCCTGGAGACCATGCATGAACTGGGACTTCCCTGGCCACCCACATGAGTGATCAAGTGGATGCATGTCACCCAAGAACCCACTGTGTGAGTGGTCGGAGTCTCTTCTACCTCGGCTTCCTGTTTAGCACCCACCAGAGGCTTGTGAGGCTAAGAAAGGATGTCCCGGGACAAGGACTTGAAACAACTAGAACTGCAAGCTCTACTACCCAAAGATCAAAGCTCAGATTTGGGATTACAACAGCTAACAGCAGTCCAATTTGGGGTAAAGGCAGGATCCTTCTTGCTTCTGGAACAGGATCCTAAGTACGCATGTAAGGAGAATTATTGTTTGTGTTGGGAGGAGAGATGGTAAGGCCATGTTGCTTTCAGTGACTGGGTCTTTGTGACTTCCATCACCTGAGCCAGTTTTTATGAATATGTGAGGGTAGGAGAAGAAGGAAAAGCTAGTCCAGGGACTGAATCTGGTTTTGTACCTCCCATACTCAATGGGCCTGTGTTCCACGCTATTGTACTGACGGATATGTCCAGATTTCTTCCCCCAAGGGAAGGCCCACAGAAGAGAGAAGCTCAGTTGTGGCTTATATCTCATGACTTTTCCCTAATCTGCTTCATCCTAATCTGTACTAAGGATATTAAAAATTAATAGTCAGAGAGCATCCAGAGGCCAAAACTATCAAATCTTGCTTCTCCCAAACTCCCCAATCTCTGCTTTTTCTGCAAGCACTGGCTCAGAAAGTGCAGGACTCAATATTCCCTCTGGAACCAGGGCCATGGATGAGCTGCACAGGCCGGGACAGGATTTTGGAAACAGGATTGAGGCTGATCTTCGAAAACAGAATGTACTTAAAGCAGTTCTTGGAAAGTCAACGGAGGCCAAAACTGCAGCCAGCATCCTTTTCCCTCTGGTGGAGTTAATGACCTTTCTCACCAACGATTCATGGGTTGGATGTGAACATCTGTTCTGTGGTGGGAAGAAAAAATGAATAAATATCTGAATTAAAAATTAGGAGCAAAAGCGAATAATCCTTGGTCATACACCATTCTTTCATTGGTTTATGCCATAATTGTTCATCAATTAACTGATCCAAGTATCAGTTTTTAAGTCCCTACTGTGTGTTCCCCCTCTCAGAACTTAGTCTTATGAAATTTGAATGGCAGATGTAGACAATTAAATGTGAAGATGGATGAAGTGAGGTGTATGTTTTGACACAGCACAAAAATGCTCGGAAGTGTGTGGCATGCACCCCAACCTCACGCAGGAAGTCAAGGGAAGCACCTCAGAGAATATCTCTCTCTCTCTCTCTCTCACACACACACACACACACAAACACACACACACATACACATTCTGAGAGCTTGGGGTCCGTTAGTTCAAGAGAAAGTGAGCTTGGGAAAGGACAGTGCTCACGACCTTGGGAGCAGGCAAACAGGGCTCATCTGAAGAACTGTAAGATGTTTAACCAGGCTACATCCTGTAGGACCAGAGAACAAGAGAACAGAGGTAGAAGTGGGTCAGCATTGACTTTTCCCTTCCTTGTCTTGCCATCATGGACTGTGGGCACTGAAAGGGACAACCATAGTTGCCATCAGCCCTCCCTCTCAGAGAAAGGGAAGACAAGACCAGAGGAGGAAGTTCACATGTTCAATATCCTACTTTTTCCAATTGGGAGAACACACACCTGAATTCAGTTACCTGCTCTAAGTCCAGTTTTCTCATCGTGGTCGTGTTGTTTCCCTTTTTTAGAATAGATGAAACAATAAAAATGTCTGATTAGCATTCCTGGACTAGAGATCTTTTAAAAATGTTGGGGGGGGCGGTGGTTGTGTGTAGTGTCAACTTATTGGAAATCAAGCTGGTGTCTTATATCTACAACCTTTAGATTGTTTTCATAGGACATTGACTTAGGGGTAACTTGGAAGTGTGTATCTCCCAAGTAAATATTTCTTTCACTGTTTTCACAGTTGGTTAGATCTTATCACATCTGAGCATCTCTAGCCAAGATATTTCATGTGTAAGAGAGATGTGTGTGTGTGTGTGTGTGTGTGTGTGTCAGAGAGAGAGAGAAAGAGAGAGTGAGAGAGAGGGGTTTGAAAGGACATAAACAGTAAAAAAAAGGAATGGGAATTGTAGATACTCTAAATTTTTTATTTATTTGGAAAAGTTACAGAGAGAGGTAGAGAGACAGAGAGACAAAGAAGTCTTCCATCCACTGGTTCACTTCCCAAATGGCCACAACGGCCGGAGCTGAGCTGATCCAAAGCCAGGAGCCAGGAGCTTCTTCCAGGTCTCCCACGTGGGTACAGGGGTCCAAGGACATGGCCCGTTCTTCTCTGCTTTCCCAGGCACATTAACAGGGAGCTGGATTGGATCCTATATGGGATGCCGACACTGAAGGCCAGGGCTTTGCCCCACTGTGTCACAGCACCGGCCCCGATACTCTAATTTTCAAAAAATTTTCCATTACATGTTCCTTGGAGGATGGTGAGAAATTAAAGTGGTTTCATTGATCCTAGCCATAGAGGAAAGTGTAGCGTAATCACAGTAAAAGGACAGTAGCCCAGTTTGGCTGTGATAAAAGGAACATATAAGAGAGTGGTAGAAGTACTTTAAATGTGGACTGTGTTGAATTTTGAATTTCAACCTTTTTGATGGACAGTATGAGGACTGCAGAGGTGCTGAACGGCAGGAAGGAGGGCTCACACAGGAGTGTTGCAGGTGGCTACAGGACTGTGGTGTAGCCCTGTACTGTGCTGCTCACACCCCTGACACCCTTTCCAACATGGAAGCACACATTCTCCCAGCTGCTGGCAATGTTGTTCCATGAAAGCACTAAACACTCCAGGAATTCTTCACCAAGGGTCATGTCCCTTTCCAAGTCCCTAGTATACCCTTGCCTGGACAACCCCTCTCTCCAGGTCCACAGCTTGAGGCAGGGTCAGCTGAGGGCTTCATTGTGGGTGTGCCATGGCTCAATGTCTTCTGTCCATCCTGCAATCTCAACCCCTACAGACATTGACCTAAGCATACCACAGACGCACTCACTGCTCACCACCTTGGACTGTTTCCTGGGGAGCCAGGTCCCCAACAGATGGATAAGCATAGAAGGACAGACTGCACACCTGGGTTCCAGCTGATCATGTAAGAGGACAAGGGTCCTGCCCTAGATGTGTCAAGAGCATCTGGAGAAAGCACTGGGAGTCTTTACCTCAAAACCTTCATCTCTACCCCTCCACACTGAGCCATCCAACTTCTTGCCATCAAACTACAAATTCTTTGCAGGAGACTTTTGAAAACTATACTGTATCAGCATAACCCCTATCATAAACTATATAGTTTTGAAAACTATGCTATATTAGCATAACCCCTATCAGCATAAACTCAGGACTTTAAACAATATATAGCTTTGTGAATCCATCTCCTGAGACTGAAATTTAGTGACTCTCAGCAGGACAATCCCCAGAAAAATGAAATATGCGCCTTTGAAATAGTTCTTAAAATACAGCTTCAAGTGTTAGAGCAGTGCAAGGCACTGTCTCCGTAGGACACTCACCATAGTGTTTGCAAGGTATTCCTAGGTAACTGTGCACTCCAGAAAAAACTCCTGATTCACAGGTCTCCATTGCACCCCTCAACCAGTGATCACACTTTGTTCCTTTATGTGATTTGTGTTTTCATCCTTGAGGACTTTTTGTCTTATATATCCAGCTACGCTGGAAGCTGTGAGAGTCAAAATACAGATCTCCAACACAATGAAGTAATCTTAACAAATTTGCTGGCTCCGTTTCATAGCTCATGGATGAGCAAGACTGAGCCCCTGCCCTCAATATGTTCATAATTTCCCTCTGCTTCTACAACTTCTCACCCATTCATAAACAATAATTTAGTATCATGAACAAAGTATGTTACAGGACACAGAGGAAGGAGTGGGGTGAAACTGTGAGTCTCAGAAAAGGAGCTATTGATCAAAGCCTTGACAGTCAGTGTTCACTTTATGATATGATCTTATTGTGATATGATCACACTCACTTTCAGTTTCATTTGTAAAGCAGAGAGAGAGGGAGGGAAGGAGAGAGGAAGACTGGGAAGGGGGGGAGAAAGAGGGGGAGGGGGAGGAAGATGTAGAGGGAGAGGGAGAGGAAGATGGAGAGGGAGAGGGAGAGGAAGATGGAGAGAGAGGGAGAGGGAGAGGGAGAGGGAGAGGGAGAGGGAGAGGGAGAGGGAGAGGGAGAGGCAGACTCTCCAAATGCCTGCAACAATTGGTGCTGGACCAGGAACTCCATCAGGGTCTCTCACAGGGGTTGGCAGGAACCTAAGTACTTAGGCCACTACTTGCTGCCTTTCAGGCCTATTAGCATGAAGGTGAGAAGGTGGATAGGAAGTAGAGGCGGGGCTCCTTCCCAGGAACTCAGGTGTGCCATGGAGCAGCTTAATCCACGGTGCCATATCTTTCCTCCATCATATTTATTAGTATGATCAATTCATACCTAAAGTGAAAGCATTTTGAGATGCTGTGTATTCATAGTTGGAAGCAGAGAGTCACTTATTGATTCAACAAGTATTTGTTGGATTGTCATAACCCTGGGAGTTATTATTTACACCTTTCTCTCTCTCACCCTCTATATATCCAATCCATTTTTACCCTGTATTTTCCTAATATGTTCACCTCTTTTCATCCTCATTACCATGACCTCTTATCAATAATTTGCCAATAGCTTGCTAACTGTCTCTTTATCCAGTGTCTCCTCTTGCTACCCTCCAATTCATTTTCTGCTTCACAATAGCACACCTACTTATGACTTGTAAATCTCAATGACATCTCCCCACTTATTTCCCAAGATTCTTAGGATAAAAGGCAAAGTTTTAACTGAGTCCTACAAGGTCTTAAAATCCTTGGCTCTTCTCAGTTTGTTCAACCTCATCTGATCCTTTATTTCATGTCTTCTCTACTTGCCAGTTACATTAGCTTTCTTCCATCTGACCTTTGCCCATGTGCCCCCTTTGCTGGGGGTGCTTTGTCCCATTGTCCCCTTCCCCCTCTTCTTAGCTCACACCCTGCCTTCTGGATTCAGAATAATCATCATTTCCTGAATGAACCTTCCCTGACCACCTGGCACCAGGTCTCTAACTCCTGTTACTTGCATGCATGACAGATATCTCAGCTGCTACTTTTGTCATATTATCATTTTACATTATTATTTTGTATTTATTTAACTTTTAACAATTTAAAGCCCATATCCTTCTGCCAATCCCCTGCTCATTAAGCTTTACAACAGCAGGAGTTTTTCCAGTTTTATACAACAGTGAATTCCCTGAGCTCAGCAAAATGTCTGGTTCAGAGAAGGCTCTCCAGTATTGGTTACATAAACGAATGAGTGAATTAATGACTGAATAGCTGAACTGAGGCATAACCCTATATTAGGTCCTGTACATCACAAGGGTGAGAAAAATAGATCTAGTTTCTGCTTTAGTGAAGCTTCTATTCTAGTTTTCGTTATCATTCACATTGGAAAGTCAGGGTGTGGCTGTTTGCAATCTGGCCAGGTCCTCCATGAGTCTTCCCTGGCCCAGATCCTACTTCTTGTGTCAGAGATGTCAGGATCTGGGGTAGCTGAAACATAGTTGCAGCTATGTTTAGGGTTGTCTTGCTTTGTTTTCCAGCTCTTTCTGCAATGCTCTCATGCCCGGTTTGCTTTCTGGTAACCCGTATCCAATTTCCTTCCCTACACCTCTCCTGCCTGATGTGTTCTCATGATGAGACGGTCTATAAGTGGTTGACAGAAGACCGAGCAAGGCCAGTGGGTCTCCCTCTTAGGACTTCCCCTTGTTGAGTCCCCTCAGGGAAACTGTAAATGATCCTCAGAACTTCCCAAAGGTCTTTCTTTTCTAAGTCATTCTACAAGTCCTTGATGAATTCTCCTTCTTCAGTCAGCCTATTTCTGCTACATGTACCTAGTGCTTTTCACTCAGGAGCAGGAGGGAACAGGCTGTACCTTGCAGGCCTAATTCAGTCCTACCAGGGTGGATGTTTAGCTTAGTGGTTAAGGTAACTGTTAAATTGCCCATATCCCACATTGAAGTACTTGAGTTCAGTACCAAAAATACCAAACTCCTGATTCCAGTTTCCTGCTAATGTGGATTCAGGGAGGAAGCAATGATGGTTCAAGTAATTGGGTTCCTGCTACCCACATGGGAGACCTGGATTGAGTTTCTGGCCCAGCCCAGCCTCAGCCATGGTGGGCACTTGGGGTGTGAACCAGCAGATAGGAACTCTCTACCCCCACCTCTGTTTCTCTCTGCGTGTCTCTGACTCTCACATAAATAATGAAAAATTCAGTCATGGGGCAGTTGTTTGGTACAATGGTTTGGATGCTGTTTGGGATATCTGCATCTCATATCCAAGTGCCAGGTTTGAGTTCTCACCCCTCTACTTTGCAGTCGGCTCTGCCAGTACACACCATGGGCGGTAACAGATAATGGCTCAGGTACTGCATCTCTGCCACCCATATGGGAAAACTAGATTACATTCTGGGCTCCTGGCTTCAGACTGGCCCAGGCCCAGCCCTGGCTCTTTGTAGGCATTCCAAGAGTGAACCAGCAGACAAAAGATCTTGCTTCTGTCTCTATTGCTGTCTCTCCGTTTCTGTTTCTCTCTGTCTCTGCCCTTAAAATAAATAAAAGCAAATAAGTACAATTTTTAAAATTAAGTTACTACCTATTTTACTGTATAAAGTTTTATTGCAGCACAGCCTTGCTCTTCATTTGCATGATGCCTGAAGTTCCCTTGATGCTACACAGGCAAAGGCAAATACAGAGACTACATGGTCTACAAAGCTGAAAATATGTACAGAAAAGTGTACAGCCAGTGTCTGCACTAGAAAATGGGTCCCAATACCTTACGATATCAACAGTGAAGAGTTAGTTCACTTCTTTTATATGCCTCTAGAATGCTTTCAGACATGTGCTACCTTTGAGAGAATTGAAAAAAAAAATACATGATTTTTCTGTAGGGCTTAATTTTGCATGGAACCTTGATTGAGGACGGCTCTTAGAACCTGAGCAATCCCAGAAGCTCTACCAGTTTTCTAATCTAAAGCTCTAGGACACTGAGATTGTCCATGCTCACTCTTCATTATGATTAGGCATGGGATTGCTGTTGAGAGTTGACCAAAGGCTGGGACTAGGAACCAGGTCTGGTAGGTCTCTCTGAGCCTTGGGAAGGTTCCTTTTTCTCTCTGAGCCTCAGCGCCATCTTCCACACAATGAAGAGAGTAAATGAGGACTGAATTCTGAATTCTCTTCCAACATTCATATCAGCAAAGATAAAGGCAACCAGATTGATAGATAACAGTAGAAGAAACATTTGTGAAGTGTGCCTTAGGGGGGAAAAAACCCTCATCCCATCTTGTATGCAAAGATAAGGGTGTGTGTGTGTGTGTGTGTGTGTGTAGGTAAGTTTGTGTAGGTGTGTGTGTTTGAGTCTGGGGGTGTGTTGGCGTGTGTGTGTATGTGTGTGTGTGTATGTGTTTTTAGGAAACAGCAAATGTCTGCATTAGTTTGGATGCTGTCTTATCTGAAGTCATGAGAAGAGACCTAAAGGCTTGCAATGCTTCATTTAAGTCCAAAACGTAAATAGCTCATTAGTGGGAAATTTGGGGACAGTCCCTAAGTAAAGTTTGTTTTACTTTTTACTCTCAGACTTGCTCCAAAAGTTCAGTTGAAATTACACCCTACAAAGTGCCTACTCAAATTCCTTTAACAAGCAATCCTCTCTCCCCTAGACACAAGTTTGGGCCTGTCCACTCACCTCAAACAGGCCATCTATCTGAATTGTTTGCAAGGGCCCCAGGCTACAGGTAGTTTAAAGCCACTATCAGATTGCTTCTCAATCTTCTCCTCCAGACTAAATAGAGCTGATTTTTGTCAGCAGCTTTTCATACTCCAGGGCTCTCTTATTAACTGTTTTTGCACTGGGCTGCATTCTCAACCCACTCCCTACTGCACTTACTGGCTTTGTTCCCTCTAGGAGCCCAGAGACCAGATCTGGGACATGCTGGCTCCGGTCTCCCTTTCTTCCACTTAGAAATGTTTGGATGCTCATGTGTTAAGAGCTAATGACAATTGTCTGCCCAGAACACTCAAGCATAAACTTGCATGGAGTCAGGGTAAATTGATGAAACAACCCTCAAGATCCAGGACATCCATCCTATAATTAAAGCCCACTAATGTATGGACTGAACAGGTCACTGATGCCTACTTCGGGTCCCCACAAATTAAAGGGCTCCAAAGGATAAATTCCTTTCTTCCAGAAAATAATTTTTTCAGTTGGACCCTAAATAAATTTTTAGTGAGTATCTATGCCATGTCAGGTACTATGTTAGCTACTGAGATACAGAAATAAGCATGACAACTGGGATCCCTGCCCTCATAATGTTTATAGACTCCTAGTAGGGCATTGGAAAGAAAACATGTTTGCAGAAAAATATACAGGCAACGTTAACAAAGGAGTAAGAGTTATGTCAGGAAAAATGTGGAGGCCTCTAACAAGGAGGAGCTAAGAGGTGACAGCAAGCGTAGGACACTCAGACAGAGAGAACAGAGAGTGAGTGAGCCGTGTTCAAGGACCTGAAATGATTTCTACTTAACTGCTTCACAGAGCAGAGGAGTAGTGTCAAGAGACAAGCTCACAGAGAAAGGTGGGGGTTAGGCATGGAGGCTTGGAACTCAGTTCTAAAGGATGAAAAGCCTCTTAACTAGGGGTGGTTGAGGCCTGTGATGCTGCTGTACATTCTACAATGCACAAGACAACCCCCACAACAAGAGTGCTGTGGCCCAGAGCACCAACGAGGCGGGGCTGAGACACCCTGGGCCAGTACAGTGTGCATCACGGGAGGAGGAGAGCAGAGCCGTGAGATCTGATCTATTTGTAACTTTTGCCCTGGACCAAGCACCGTGGCACAGAATGCAGTGGAATATGCACAAGTAGGAGAGATAAACACTGCAATCACACAGGTAAGAAATGAACTATAAAGTGCAACAGCCCGCTCAGCCAGTGGCCCAGCCATGGAAACACAGCTCACTGGGTCCAGGATGCTCCAATCAAAGGGGCCACCAAGGGCGTCTTCAGGCACTACCCTCTCTTGACTGAGAGGATGGAAAGCTGAGAAGAAAATGAAGTAAAATAATTTTCATTTGCATGTTGTGGATTGCTCACTATTCTGTTGCACTTCAACTGAAGGCATATAAAGCAATCCATTTTGGATTAAAGCGGTAGCTGCCTTTCACATAAAATGGTAGGGTCTGGATATTTTCAACAAATCCACCTCCCCACCCACGCACACACAAACAGAGGATATGGTCCTATGTATTTGTGGAGCATGTTTTGCATTCTTCGTGACAGGTGGGGTCCTATAAATGAAGCAAGGGACAGCTGCTTGGCATGATGAAGTGTTCCATATTCTCAGATCAATTTGGAGAAACTGGTGGTATCTGTTATTAAGAATAGCATTGTGTTTATATGAAGTCTCTTTATGTTGGTCTTCAGTCCAGGTTAAAACATAGTGGTTCCCAACCCACCTCCTTCCTGATCAATTTCCAGCATCCTGAATAAAGTATGCAATACTAGCTACTATAAATTGAGCAGTAGCCATAGACGAGGCCCTCTGCTAAGCCATTCAAATGTATTTTTTCACAAAACCTTCACATCCCTGTAAAGTAAGCATTTTTCCTCTAGTTTTACATTTGAGAAAACTGAGGCTTATAGATAATTAATAATCTGTCTAAAACTGCAAGGTTAATAGACACCAGAGTCCAGATTTCAATCCAGGAATGAAAGCCTCTCTTGAAACTCTTGAACTTGACCCCAAGAGCCTGGCTTTTGTGGTCAACAGCAATGAGTGATTTCAAGAGGCCATCTGGAGCAGGCCTTGTCTCTGAGCTTCCTGTCTCTCGAGGTAAGGCTCCAAGATTCCTTGAACTTGGCCATTTCCATGTTTTTCAAGAAGTATTCAGATCCAGCAGAATCCTGCTGTCTAAGTCTTGGCTCCTTCATGTCTACAGATGCTATTTCCCGGGCAACACCACCACCATTATTCTCTTGATGGCATTCTATGAAAGTTGATGACTGGGCATCTCTCCTCAGAAATTACTGTGATAGACAACTCTATAGCTCCCAATACCATGTTAGCAAAGCCCATCACCCATCTTTGGGTTGCCTGGAAAAACACCGAAATCCTACGTCCCACTAAGAAAGACAAGAGAAAAGTTGGGATTCGATCCAGAGGTGAAGACCCGGAATAGATCACGGGGTCTCTGTTTGTTTGTTGTCCTGTAATAACCATGGGATGTTTTCTGGTTACTCGGCAGATAAGAACTTCTTATCACTCTTGGCCCTCTCACATGTTTTCCCATTTTCCCTTTGGAAGTGTGCGCTTTTCCTGCAGTCAGCCACCCATTCCAAGAGCACAGCCAAATGTCCTGAGACATTCAAATGTGTAGCAATCCTCTGGGACCTGATCTCTTCAGAAAGTATTTTCATGAGACCGTGAATGACTGATTTTCCAGAAAACACACACACACACACACACACAAAGATATTTTCCCCCTCTAAACTAAACATTCATTTTCTTCACCCCATGAACCAAACTCTACATGGAACCATGTGACAAAATTTTTCTGTCCCTAGGAAATCAGTTTCCCAGCCTTAGCAGAGTTGGCAGAGACAAAGTTACTGGAAGATAGGCATAACTAAGTCTCCATCTGGGCAACTTTTTTTTGTTTTCTTATTAATTATCACCTAAGAGTTATGCATATTTCTGGGGGGGTGCAGTATCATGCTTTCAGATATCACATCCATCACCTCATACATGTATCATTTCTTTGTGAAGCTCTTCTAGCTTCTGGTGGTGGCGACACTCCTGGGCTTGTGGCCACATCACTTCAAGGCCAGCATTCCCATCCCTCTCTCTCTCTCTCTCTCTCTCTCTCTCTCTCTCTCTGCTTCCAACACACTCTCTTCTCTTTGTGTGCCACATATCTGCCTTTCTCTTATGATAGCATTAGGGCTTAATGGATAATATAAAATAACTTATGCAACTTAAGATCCTTAACTCAGTCATCTGAGTCTGTCTACAAAGACTCCTCTTCAAGGAAGATAAAATTTACAGGTTCCAGGGATACAGATCTAATTTTTCAGAACCATTTTTCAGCCTTCTACAAACACTTCCCAGAACATTCTGTGGAGGGATGAGGGAGCACAGGTCCACTACACTTTCCTGAGATGCCTCAAATCAGAGTCAAAAACATTTAGACACACAGATGTGTATAACTGGCTCTGTGAAGAATGTTTTCATTTGACAGGTGTCATATTCAATATATACGTTCAGGATTTAAAAGCATGTGAAATGCACTTACTATTATCTACTGCAGGATTTCTCACCCATGATGCTTTTTGGTGGGGGAGGGTAAATAATTCTTTATTGAAGGTGGGGGGTAAGTGAATTGTTTTTGCATTATAGGATGTTTAGCAGCGCCCAGCAAAGGAACATAGAAGAAGCCTGATTAGAATGAAATTTCAGATAAACAGTGAGTAACTTTTAGAGTAAGTATGATTTGTTCAATATTTGAGCTCTCCTAATACTAAAAAACATTCCATGTTTATGTGACATTTAAATGTACCTAGTATCTTGTATTTTATCTGTTAATCTATGCTGGATGAGAGTAGGGCACACCTACCCTTGTCTCTGATTGTGATAAACGAAAGTATCTCCAGAAATTGCCAAATGTCCCCTGGCAGACAAAATCGCCCTGTACTGAGAACCGCAGATCTCAATAACAATGCTTGTAAACTAGAAAAGATGAGAAGGATATGTGGAACTGCTTGAAATTTATGCATCCTGGAAGGTGTTGCCCCTTACCTGCAAAACTGTCAGGTCCACATGGACACTACCAGACCACGGGCTCAGGGAGGGCGTGTGTGCAGCACTGCTGCTGGTGGATGGTCTCCTTGGGGTAATCCTGCCCAGCCCTGCCTTTTCAAGCCTGGAGCCTCAGGCTGAGCGGCAGGACCAGGCATGATCTTCCATCCCCCATTTTCCCTCTAATTTACTTTAATTATTCTCTTTTTCTCCCTTAGTCCTTGGGCTTTGCTTAGGAGCAAATGACTCTCTCAGGCAGCTGAGTGTGAAGACACCAGCAACCAACTGTCTGACAAAGCTGGGCTGTGAGATCCTTCCAGGGAGACTTGACTTTGAGCATATCCCTACTAATAGGAAAAGTTAAACAAAAGAGGGCTAGAAAGTCTCAGTCTCTTTCTCTCTCTCTCTCTCTCCCTACTCTCCCTCATCCTCACTCTCAGCCTTCCCGACCCCACTGGACTCTTGGCACTTGGAGTACCCATACCTCCTCCAGCCCTTCCATACTGATAACCCTCTGCTCTGTCTCCCCACCACCACCTGCCTCTGCACTGCCTCAAATCTGGCTTCCAAAAGTTCTCTCCAGATAGAAACTTGGTGTGCACACACACACAGATAGCAATCGGTGCACATATTGTATGTCTATATAAACAAAGCCGTGCATATTTATAGAACCATATCAACGACAGATCTATTTGGAGACATAATGGAGGTTTCGCGAATGAAAAACAAGTAAAAAGATGTGAGGCTTTGAAGCCTCTGATCCACAATAAAATAAAATGCCAAATAATGTTCAGCAACAAATCCCTTAATAAGGGAGGGCTTCTATGTCCCCCGGGCTGGTGGCACCCACAGGGGAGATGTGCTTACAAGCAGTCAGACTCACAGGATGGAAGTGGGACTCAGGCTTTGTTCCAGAGTCATCTGGTGAGAGACTTGTATTTCATTATTTGCTGCAGAGCTCCTAGTCTCTTGGAGTCGTTAACACCATCTTCAAAGGGCTTGGATTAACTAGCTGCACATGGGCTGGTGGAGCAGTCAAGCACAGAGTTGATGTTAAGGAAAAGTTTTTGCGAACGAATGCGTAAATTCAGCTCAGCATAACCTGTCGCTTCTAGAAGTCAGAGAGTAGGACAAGAATATATAGAAAGAGGAACAAGCAGATGCACAAAGAATAACACCAGAAGGAGGAATTGGTCCCAGGATAATGGGTCCAATTATCGGCCTGACTGCAAAGGTGCAGGCTTCAATTCCGACTGTACCCAGCAGCGAGACTGGGCAGAGTTTGTTCTTTAGAATGGATTGTCTTGTGCAGGTAATAAGAGCAACTACAGAGAAAGCAACAGAGAGAGATCAACAACACAGACCCTAAACGGAGGGTGTCGCATCTGCAGAGGGGCTGCAGACACCTCCTGCCCATTCTGACTTCAATACTCCCCTCCGTCACCTCTCTTACCCCTACCAGTTTTACAGAGAAGGAAATTCTGTTGGTTTGAGGGTTTTCTGGTCTTTCCAACACTCATATGCTAGGGATAGCTCCTTGTGTCTTTTCTTTTTCACTGAGACAAAATACACATGCTAAATATGTGTAAATAAATATGTAGATCTTAATTTGCAGTGCAAAGAACATTGGTAAATGCATTCACCAATGTAACCACCACCTCAGCTAATTCCTGTTCACTGTACAAGTCTCCCAGGGCCCATGACATGCTGGAGCCAGGGCCTACCCAGACCATTCTGCACATCTCTTCCCAAGTCAGTATCCAGTGGTGTTATGCTGGTAGCTTGAAAGCTTCCACGGTGGAGAATCAACAAACACTGCCCCCAGCCCCCAAAAGCCCCAGCATCACCCTGTGCATGCTTCCTTCCAATGAATCCCCCACTCCTGCAGAGGTAACCCACTATAGATGGAGTTTTGTCTGTTCTTGAACTTCATAAAAATGAAATTGTATTATAATGTCTTGTTCTTCCTGTGAATGTGATGCCTGCAAGATTGATCAACTTCTCAGTGATTGGCTTTTTTATTGCTGGGTAGCATTCCACTGTATGAATAGACTTTTGTCTAATTTCCTGTTGAAGGATATTTGAATTGCTTCTAGTTTGGTCCTACTTACTTATTAAAAAGCTCCCTCTCTGTGCACTTTCATGGTTGTATGTTTCCTCTTGGACAAAAACTTGGGGGTGGAACTGATGGATCACAGAGTAAGCTTAACTTTATAAGAATGTTTTCCAAAGGGGAAGCACACCAGCGATGTATAAATGTCCCAGCTGCTCTGCATACTTCTTAACATTTGGTGTTGTCCCAAGGCCTTTTTTAATTTTAAACTTGCTAATGTGTAGAAGCAGCACACATCATGGAATTCTGATTTGCATTTCTCTGAAGACTAATTATACTAAACATCTTTTCTTGGCCACGTTAGCTATTCCTGTATTTTTGTATGCGTGTCGGGGCTAATAGAATTTTGGGCTATTTGATAGAATCCACCTGCAAAATGATCCAGCGCTACAGTTTTCTTTGTTGGGAGGATTTTGATGGTGAATTAAATTTATTCAGATTTATCTAAGCCATTTTTCTTGGAGATTTGGTAAGTTGTGTTCTTCAGTGAATTTATCCATTTTTCCAAAGTGCTGCGTATATTGGCCTAATGCTTTTCCTACATGTCCTTATTTCTATTTTAATATCCTTAAGATACTTCCTCTCCTCTCCCGTTCCTGACATTAGTAATTTGCTTTTTCTCTCTCTCCTTCTCCCTCTCCCCAACTTCTCCCCCACTCCCCAAATAGTTTTGCTAGGGGTTAAACCAATTTAATTTATCTTCTCAAAGAAATTCCATTTCCGCTGCTTAATTAAGTTTGGCTTTTTCCAGCTTCTTAAGGTGGAAAGTTAGGTCATTGATTGTAAAACTTGCTTCTTTCCTAATGTGAGCATTTAGTTTATAAAAATTTCCTCCTAAGCACTGCTTTAGCTACATCTTATAAATGTGTATTATCATTTAAATATGTCAGTTCAAATATTTTAGTTATCTTCATTATTTCTATTTAATTCAAAGGTTATTTAAAAATATACTGCTTAATTTACATAACAGTTGGGACAAGTAGATGTTATATTGTATCAAATTAAATTACATTGGGCCCAGAGAACATACACTGTAAAATTTAAATCCTTTGCAATTTATTGAGACTTATTGTCCAGTATTTGGTCTTTCTTGGTTAATATCCCATGAGGTCTTGAAAATAAAATGCATTGAGGGCCAGTGCCATGGCTAAGCCTCCATCCGTGGTGCCAGCATCTCATATGGGCACCGGTTCAAGTCTCAGTTGCTCCACTTCCAATCCAGCTCCCTGCCAGTGGCCTGGGAAAGCAGTTTGATTACATTCCAAGTGCTTGAGCTCCTGCACTCCCATGGGAGACCTGAAAGAAGCTCCTGGTTTATGGCTTCAGATCTTTCCAGCTCTGGCCACTGTGGCCATTTGAGAGTGAACCAGCAGATAGAAGACCACGCTCTGTCTCTTTGTTTCTCTGTAACTCTGCCAGGAGCTTCTTTCGGGACCCCCACACAGATGCAGCAGCCCAAGCACTTGGGCCATCTTCTACAGCTTTCCCAGGCCATACCAGAGAGCTGGATTGGAAGTGGAGCAGCCAGGACTCAAACCCGTGCCCATACGGGATCCCGGCGCTACAGGCAGAGGCTTAGCCTACTGCGCCACAGCACCGGCCCCACTAGTTCTTTAATACTTCTCCCACTACACGTTTGTTCCTCTATTCCTCTCTTCTTTTCTTCTACTGAATTAATGATTGTTAGTACTCTTCTTTGGTCCTCTTGGCTCTTTAGCTTCACTTCTTTGTATTTAAGTGGTTATCTTAAGGATTATAACATCAGACTTCAACTGAGCACTAAATAACTGGAGCTGATATTGTACCACTCCACACAAAATGTAAAAGCCTTTATTGTACAGCCCCAAGCAAGTGACTTACTCCTCACGACCACAGGCAGAAGATACCCCAGAGCCTTTATGTCAAGGTCACTTTATCATTCTGAATGGGAAGGACGGATGGGGTGAAGAAGGATGGAGGATGGAGATGCGGGCCAGTGAAACTGGGATTAACGGAGGGAACCTGAGACAAGAAGACTGAGGTCCTCTAGAGGAAACTGTTTCTGCTTTCCCGGTTCTCCCTTGGGGCTATGCTATGAACCATCCCCACTGCTGCTGACTTAGGAGGGGGGACAGGAGCTGTTGTGTTCACCTGCTCATTCATTCAAAAACAAAACATACATTGAGGATATTGAGTACTGACATTACCAGACTTGTGTCTGCAGGAGAGCAGGAGATAAGAATGGTTCCTGCCCACGTAGAATCTTCATTCTGCTATCTAAAACTCTAATCAGAGAATGAATTTCAATTTATCTTTTTGGTCAAAATAGATACAGTACAAGAGGAGATTGAGAAAGAGTAATTTTTTTATTCACTTCCTTTGTTCTTCAAATAATCTTAAATACACATTGGGCCTGAGGCTATAGATTCCAAAGGATTTATATGTGAAGAGATAAGGTAATTATTAGATAATAATTACAGCTAATAATTCTATAACAATTTTTTTGTGGCAGACACTAAATTTGTGCCCACATTAACTCCTTTTGTCCTAATAGAGTAAGTGCTGTTATTGTCCCAATGATGAAAAAACTTGCCCCAAGTTGGCATCTAGGAAGTGGTAGAATCAGAATGTGATCTGCGAACTATGGCTTCAGATTTGTTCTCATATTCTCCATTCTATTCTAATTATAAATATAGAGTGCCTGGGTCTCCTAGATTTTTCAGACTTAAGAGTATCAGCTTTTACATTACTTTCATTCTGTCATTTCTTGTAAAGATACACAATTCGGTGGATATACAGGGAGCTTCAGAAAGTTTGTGGAGAAGCAGGTGTTCTGGTGCAGCAGGCTAAGCTGCCACCCACAATCCTGGCGTCCCAGATGAGCCCCAGCGTCAGTCTTGGTGGTGCTTCACTTCCAATGTACTAAATGCACCTGGGAAAGCAGTGGACGTTGGTCCAAGTACTTAGGCAACTGCCACCCAAATGGGAGACTCAGATAGATTTCCAGAATCCTGGCTTCAGCCTGGCCCAGCCCTGCTGGTTGTGGCCATTAGGAAAGTGATACCAGTGAATGGAAACTCTCTCCCTCCCTCTCTCCCTCTCTCTCTCTCTCTCTCTCTCTTCTTCCTTCCTATCCCTCTCTCTATCATTAAAAATCACAGAAAAATAAATTGAACATAGAACAATGACTTGGGAGGAGTTAGAGCAAGGTTGGATAACAGGTGCCAGATCATAGTTAGACAGGAGAAGTAAATTCCTAGTATTCCACAGTGAAGTAATGTGACTATCATTCACAATAACCTATTACATGTTTTCTGAGCAAATAGAGAAAAGCTTGTGGGTTCCAGTCTTGAAGTGGTAACAGGGAGATGGAGGCATTGGTTACTCAGATTTGATCAGTTCACAATGTATGCATGTGTTGAATGTTCATACTGTATTTCATAAATATATACAATTATTTTTCAACAAAAAGAAATTTTAAATGTTTAAAGAGATAGAAAGGCTGGCTAACCTAATTTGATCTCCACATTGAATACAAGTGTTGAACCATCACACTGCTTCCCATAAATATTTATAACTAAAATAAGAATAAAAGAAAACAAACTTTAAAAAATGTAATGCCCATCTTCCATGAACTTTTGAAGCCCCTTCATAAAAAAAAGCCTTCTGAATGGGTGAAGTGTTTCCCTCTGGAGCTCTCTGGATGAGTGGAAGAACACACACACAGAGGATCAGGAAGGTACTCTGTTAGGATGTGTGGTAGACACTATTGCTTGTCTTGACAAGAGACATTCTTTCCTTTCCAACTGCAACTGTCTGGAAAACTGGGTGATTGGGGGTATCCATTCTACTGTTAACAGTTGTGTGCTTGGAAAGAGGGTCTTGATTGGTCTAAGTGGGTCATAACAATCGAGTGACCCTGGCCATGTAACAGGAATGGGGTAAAACTCTGATCTACAAGTAAGGATAGAGGGGCCAGCACTCCAGCATAGGGGGTTAAACCGCAGTCTGCAGTGATACTGCTTGAGTCCCTGCTCCTCCATTTCCAATCCAGCTCCCTGCTAATGTGCCTGGGAAAGCAGCAGATGATGGTCCAAGTGCTTAAACCCCTGCACCCAGGAGGAAGCTCCTGGAACCTGGCCCCTGGCTCCTAGCTCCTTGCACCTGGCATCAGATCGGCCCATCTCTGGCTGTTGCAGCCATCTAGGGAGTGAACCAATGGCTGGAGGATCTCTCTCTCTCTCTCTCTCTCTCTCTGCCTCTGCCTCTCTGTAACTGTGCTTGCAAATAAATAAATAAATATCTTTTAAAAAGTCCTGTAGGACCTGTGCTAGAAAGGGTCCCTTCCTTTGGAAAGTGGATAAACAGGGAGAGAAGGCATCCTTTTATCCTGGAGGCTGTAACACCTGCAGGTGTTATTGAGAACTTCAGCAGCCATCATGAGACCATGAGACAGATGAGCCTGAGAGCTGTTCTGATAGACTAAGACGGCAAAGCAGAAAGGGGGAGCATGGGAGAATCCAGGATCCATGATAACTTCTGGCTCAATGAACCAATTTTGAAGTTATGCTAACATTAAATTTCATGTCCAACAAGAAAGAAACTTGATAAATTAATTTTGATATTTAAGCCACCGAGAGTGAGGGTTCTACTTCTAATCCCAACTGAGTAAAAAAAAAAATGGAAGCCCCAAGAATTTTATTTTTTGACTCATTTCCTTCATTTCTGCAAATACAAGAGAACTTTCTTTCTGTTCTCAGAACATGTTCCTTCTCTGCTTGTGAAATCCAACGCTTTACCCTTTGAGAAGGTAAAGAAGACATGCACGTCTCTAAAACATCCAAAGGCAGCTGTGAGGCTAGCAGCTATCTGAAGCCCGTGATAAATGTCTGAATTCCTCAGCAGCATGCCTCTGGGTTTGCAGACTCAGAGACAAGAGACTGTAATCACAGCTGCTAAATCCTCATTTTAAAACTGAATTTAAAGTAACATTTAAGGCTGTGTGTATTGGCTACAGACTCCTTCCCATATTATTCTGGGAGTTGCCCACCAACTACATGAGAGTCCCTCTCTATAATAAAGTATTTTTTTCCTTTTTTTAATAGCTGCTTATTAGGGCAGAGATTCTAATATTAGCCTGTGATTCCACTGAATAAAGGAATTGGATGTCTTTTGCACAAACTTGAGGGTCTGGATGTATTTCTACACTTTTCCTTAATGCTTCCCAGAAACTTAAAATAGCATTTCCCCCTCCCTTCCCCTTCAACTCCATGCAACCACAGGAGAATGTGAGGCACTGCTTTGGGGCTTTGGAACCGGCATATGTTGCATTCAATTTTATTTTCCATGCTTCAGTGAAGTGAGTTCCTTCCTCTCTCACTTTGGATGGAAGGGGGAAATGAATATTATTTTTATAAATATGACTTGATGGTGTCCTGCCCAAGTCTGTCTGTGGGCCTCAAGGAAGTAGGATGCTGGGGGTAAAAATATGGAAAGGGAGTGCCTAGAGCCCGTAGAGAGTTACAAAAGAAAGGAAGAAGGCTTTGCTACCTATAACATTAAACAGCTTTGGTTTATGACAAAAGACAGGGGCAGTGGGGGCTGGATGACTTGGGTGAGATGACAACATATAGGAAAACTCAGATTTTATGGCAGTCCGAGGATCCCTACGGGCACTGATATATTTAATTTGGATTGTGGTATCTCAGTAACTTTCCCAGGAACTGAAAACTGGCTTTTATTTAATTTTCTCCGTTTGCCATGGAAAAGAAAAGAGCTGCAGCAAATATATGGGGGTCAAAGTCATAGGAAACATAGAGAATATTCCATCCACCCTCTTCACACTGCAGAGAAGGAAAGTGGAACTCAGAGCCCAAATGCAGGTCATCCAAAGTCCTCCTGTGAGTTGACGGCAGGAGACCCTGCATGGTGGAGTGGTTAGGTCAGAAGCCTGAACCCAGGCCCCACAGCCCTCCTTCTGCAGTAGAGGTCTGCATATTACAGGTCTCACAAAGCTGCTATGGTGATTAGATGCGTGCACGCTTCCCAGGAGCCTGAGGCCAGGCAAATGGTCCATGCTCAGTAAAGTCATCCTGCATGCAACTGGGAGTCAGGAGAAAGATGGTGACCCTGTCTTGCTCTTGCTCTCCCTTACTCTTACCTTCCCACATGCCTCACTTACTGGTTACTGAAATAGTCGGGACTCGTCCAAGGGGAATCAGTGGACTTGAGCCTTCCATGTGGGACTCCCAGACACATGGAAAATAGGAAGCATCCGTTTGTCCTCTAAGCACTGCTGGAGCACTTTGGCAGGGTCTCCATCTCGTGTTTTGCAGGATTTGAGCTTCCCCGAGGGGCTTCTCTCCTGTTAGTAGTTTCTTTTTCCTCTTGTCTGAGTTCCTGTCTTCACAAGAGGAATGCAACTTGCAGAGTCAAGGCTTAAGTGATGTGTGACTGGAGAATGGCCATGCTCAGGGGTTAGATTTTAAGATTCATCTGCCTGTTAATGGACTTGATGAAAAGCCTAGGTAAGCTATCATTCATTTTTGGTAGAGAAGACAAAGATCAGATTGTGGGGAAGTGATGAGAGATTCCTCTAGAAGGAGAGCTGAAGAGCACAGTGTATCGGATATCTTTTGCCTGGCAGTCTCCACAAATCCACAAGCATTTGTCTCTCTCTCCATCAGGGCCTCTGATAGGCTAGATAACAAAGGCCAGATCATGTCTCAGAAGGTGATTGCTGCAAGCAAGCACAGCTGTTACCTGACTCTCTTGTTAAGCCATCCCTTGGGTTTGGCTTGAGGCATAAGCAAAGAGCTGTGAAGGAATGACCAGAAAGCAAGCCCTGGTGGAAATGAAATGCTGTAAAGAGCTGATACGGGCCATCAGCAGCATGCCAGACACTGATTCATTAACTCTCCCCTCTCCCCTGTGAGCAGTAATTCTTGTGCTCATTTTACAAATGGGCAAGAGCCCACAGTATGCCCATCAAGCCCTAGTAACATGCCCTGCTGGTCCCTGATGCTCCCCATTCCCTGAGCCTTTAGAGAAAAGTCAGGCATTTGTGCAAAGGCACACAAATGATAGGTTATCCATTGCCCACTTTTTTTTTTACCAGTTTCAATGGGGATGGGATAAGAGCTATCCCTGAGTTGTTGGGCAGAAAAGAGAAACTGATTGAGGCAGAGAAAGTGCCAAGGATTGTTCAGGATGGGCCCAGAGGGCTTGAGAGGAGGCAGGGGCTAGAACCAAAGACGAACTCCAGCCCTCCATCATTCTGCCTGGTCTCCTCCTGACTCAGCTGCCTCCACGTGTGGTGAAGGAAACTGGGGCTTCGGGCAACTGAGAAGCTCTTTAAGGTCCTGGGTTGATAAAAGAGCTCAGCACTCAGCCTCAAACCAACAGGGGCATCCATTTTGCAGTGGGTCAGGAGCTGGTGGGACAGATGCAAGGCTGTGCTGCCCCTCACATCCGGGACTCTCAGCCTGAAAAGGAAACGCTTCCCTGTTTTCTGTGGTTTTCAGTTCTTCCATTCTCTTTGGAAGTTGGGGTGAAGGAGATAGAACAATAATCTGTGTGGGTTTGGGAGTGTCCACGGTGTCCTCTGGTGGGGCCAGAGGAAGCCAAGTGAAACTGAGCTGTTGCGGTGCTAACAGTTCTGCCTTGGCTGAGCAAAGGAACCAGAGAAGAGAGGACAAAGTGAGCCCAGAGGTTGGAAGCCAAGATGCACAATTAGAGAACTGAGTTATGTTGGCTCTCTGGGCAGGACATTATAGCAGGATTCACTGAACATTTTTTCTTTCTTTTTTTCAAGACTTATTTATTTATTTGAAAGGCAGAGTTACAGAGAGAGAAGGAGACACACACACACACACACACACACACATCTTCCATCTGCCGGTTCACTACCCAAATGGCTGCAACAGCCAGGGCCGTGCCATGCTGAAGCCAGGAGCCAGGAGCTTCTTCTGGGTCTCCCATGTGGGTAAAGGGACTCAACCACTTGAGCCATCTTCTAGTGCTTTCCCAGGTGCATTAGCAGAAAGCTGGCTATGAAGTGGAGCATCTGGGACATGAAACAGTGCTCACATGGGATGCAGGTGTCTCAGGTGGCAGCTTAACAGGCTACACCACAGCTCCAGCTACAGGAAAAAAAAATTAATTCATGTTCTTCTCTTCTATTTTTGGTTCTTGGTCTCCCCCCCACCCCTTTTCTTTTCCTTCACTGACCTTCTTACTAATGAAAATAGAACATTATATGCTTGAGGCACAAGTCAAATTATATGGGGGCAAATAAAGGGAAAAAATATATAACTGCCTTTTGTGCCCTCCCAAGGAAACTGATGTTCACAGAATAGTAATGTCCTCTCGCCTGAATCTTTCAAATGAACTCTGCTTTTCAGGAGCTGACTCCTCTGAGAGGCAGGACAATGCATACAGAGAGACAGCTACAGCAGAGGTCAGAGCTTTGCAAGTGTCTAAGATAAGAGGGCCGCTGTGGAAGAGCACACATGAGACTGAATAAGATAAGGAAGTTTGGGGCAGCTCAGATCTGTGGTGTTCCAAGATGCTATTATTTCAATCCCCGGGACAGGCATTGGGTACAGCAGGTAAGATGCTGACGAGGATGCCTCCATCCCACATGGGAGTGCCTGGGTTCAAAGTTTTGCTCCATTCTCAGTTCCATCTTTCTGCTGATAAGCACCCTAGGAGCCAACAGTGTTGGCTCAAGTAGTTGACTCCCTGCCACCCATCTAGGGATAAAGGATTGAATTTTAGGCTCCCAGGCATTTGAGGAGTGACTCAGCAGATGGGAGCTCTATCAATCTCTTTCTCTCTCTGCCTCTCGAACAAAAATAAATATATTAAATAAATTCCATCTTTCTCATAGAATCTCAGAATCGAGATTCTTGCTGACCTGTGATCCAGCCCTGGATAGATGTATGAGAGGTATTCAACATAGTCATGGAAAATGTGTAAATGTGGAAAGATTATGCATGAATTTCAAGATTTTTTTGTACCAGAATTAACTTACCTTTTAATTCCATTTTTTCAACAGTTATTTGAAGTCACTGCATATTCTCGCAGCTGGTTACCCAGCCTCCCTTGTTTTGCTTCTAGCTTTGGAGAACATGTTCGGAACTTGCTCATGAACAGGCACTTCATGCCCTCCCCACTTCCTAAAACAGGAAACCTGTATAAAAACACCCTTAGTATGCTTTCTGCATTTTTCTTTATGTGTTGTAGATTTCTTTTTTAAATATTTATTTATTTATTTGAAAGGCAGAGTTACAGAGAGGCAGAGAGAGAGAGAGAGAGAGAGTCAGAGAGAGAGAAAGAGCGAGAGAAGTCTTCCATCCACTGGTTCACTCCCCAGATGGCCAATCCAAATCCAGGAACCAGGAGTTTCTTCTGGGTTTCCCATGTGGGTGCAGGGACCCAAGCACTTGGGCCATCTTCCACTGTTTTCCCAGGCCATAGCAGAGAGCTGGATTGGAAGTGGAGCAGCTGGGACTTGAACTGGTGCCTACATGGGATGCAGGCACTGAAGGCTGTGACTTTGCCCCCTATGCCACAGGGCAGGCCCCTGTGTTGTAAATTTCTATGCAAATGTTATTTTCCCCTCCTGGGTAGTTTCAGCAATTTAAGGGTAGGGATTGTGTTTTATCTGTTTTTTGTTAATTGAGACTGAATGAATTACTTAATCAATTCAAGAAAATAAAAACCAACATATCCAAACCCTATTTGAAGACACAGAGTCAGGAATGGAAAGGATTAAAATCTGAACTTCTTCGTGGGGTCTCCCAGCTTCCTCTGAATGTGCTAATTCCCACGTCTTTCCCTGTGCTCCTTCTTCCAGTTAAAGATTCCCCCTTTCCGCTAAGGTTAAATATATATTTGATCTATATAGCAACAATGGTGAAATACAATAGCTTTAAAAATAGAATTCTAACTGAATGCCTACATTGAGGACACCTGCTGAGATGATAGAAAACATTTTCATTCCTTCTCTGGATCCCTGCCCCTCACTTCTTGTTGGCATGACCCCACAGGAGAAGCAGAGGAGGAGTCTGGTCTACACTAACAAACAAAGAAAATACAAGGCTACATCTGTGTCTGCCATGGGATCATCTTTAATACTACAAAGCCAGATCACATTCAGTGCACTGGGTTAGGGACAAAATGTTGCAATGTGATGATGTCAAACCCAATCGATTGCCTTTATTATAAAAGCATTTCCAGATATAACAGGGCTTTTGGAAGAGAAATATAATTTTGTTTTAGTAATTACCTTATATTTCCTGTGGCCCTGATAATCTAATGTATTAATAACTTATCCAAAACAATTGAAAAAATGAAATAAAATTTAAGAATAATTCTTACCGACAAGCTCTGGAAAACTGAGAAATGAATAAAAAGTGAATCCTAAAAAATTAGAAAATATAGGATAAGCATTTGGTTCAGCAGTGATGACACCTCTTGGGACACCCAAATCTTCTATCAGAGTGCCTGGGTTTGAGTCTCAGATCCATTTCCAATTCTAGCTTCCTGCTAATGCACACCCTGAGAGGCAGTAGATGATGCCTCAAGTGCTTGGGTCCCTGGGACCAATGTGCAAGATTTGGATTGAGTTCCAGGCTCCTGGCCCACATCCCATATTGGAGACATTCTAAATTACAAATATTACCCCCCCAAAAAAAAACAGAGAGTGATTTGGGGCTTTGACAACCACAGAAAAAGAAATCAAGTGGTGTCTTTGGAAATCATAAAAATGACCACTAGTAAAAGAAAACAAGCCACTAGACTCACATTATTAGTATAGCAAAAAGTGAACAAAATCTAACCCATATGTCAAAGATAAACAATGAGGAAAAATATGATAAATGGCGTGCCTAAAACCAAAAATAATGGAATATATATAGAATTATATTTATACTTATCATTATATATAAAAGTCTGCCAATATCTATTGCATACACCACTATACCTGATATAATGTCAGATGTTGCTAAGTAATTTGCTTCTGTTCTTTTTTTATTGGCTCTTTTTAACAACCTTAGTCATATTGTTCTTTCAATAAGGATTCACAGAAAATCACATTCTTGAGGTCACATCACACAAATGTGAGACACTCAAATCAGTTTGTGCCAGATGAAGTGAATTTTAAAAAATCAGTGAAAATATACATAATATTAAAGATGTGTTGGGGCTGGCTCTGTGGCATGGAGGGTAAAGCCACCACCTGCCATGCTGGCATCCCATATGGGTGTAGGTTCCAGTCCTGGCTGCTCCACTTCCTATCCAGCTCTCTGCTATGGCCTGGGGAAGCAGTAGAAAATGGCCCAAATCCTTGGGCCCCTGCACCCGCTTGGGAGACCTGGAAGAAGCTCCTGGCTCCTGGCTTCAGATCGGTGCAACTCCAGCCATTGCGGCCAATTGGGGAGTGAACCAGTGGATGGAAGAACTCTCTCTCTCTCTCTCTGTCTCTCCTTCTCTCTGTATAATCCTGACTTTCAAATGAATAAATAAATCTTTAACAAAAAAGTGTTAATATTTGTATGTATTTGTGCATGCATGTGTATATAGTTGTATCTAATATATGTATATATATATATGGGGCATGTATACACATTTGGTGAATCCCCTATCTCGTGTTCCATTTGTCCACTGTATGTTCTCAGCACTAGCAACTTCATGCATCAGCATGAAAATTTTAATACATTTATGAAGCTACTGTCACATAGGCAACATTTTCTCATGAACATATAGTTGATGAATCAATTAACAATGACATTTTTTAATAAAAGAAACAACTATTGCTAATAAAAAAGAACTTCTCTTATATACAAATAAATATTAGAATAAGAGGAAATAAAAGTTGCAATGAGAATTCATTAGAAATTGTATATTACCAAATTACTGAACACTGCAACACATTACATTACTAAATGTATGGGATATAGCCAAAGCCTTACTCAGAGGGCAAATGGATAATCTCAAATGTTTTCTTTATTAATAAGAGGAAATAAAAATAACTAGGCCAAGCACTCATCTTAATTATTGGGAAAAATAAACAGAAAATTAAGGAGGAAATATGGCAAATTCAGGAATCCATGAACTAGGAAACCAAAGCATAAGTCTAATAAAACCAATGATTAAACTCAAAAGTTAAGCTTTTGAACAAAATCCACATATATATACAATAGAAAAATGCATTAAGATGTTGGGACCAAATAGTCTAGCTATTATTCTTCGACGTTAAATGCATGAAAGGTCTCATTATCTGTCACTCAATATAATTCAAGGAACTCTGGTCCCCCACCCTTAGTTCAAGTCACTAGAGCATTTCAAACAACTGACATGGTTTGGCTACCTAATGGCCCCTGCAGACAATATCCCTCCAAGGAAACAAGCAGGCTACACCCACTCTTTTTTTTTTTTTAATTTATTTTACAGATAGAATATAGACAGTGAGAGAGAGATATAGAGAGAAAGGTCTTCTTTCTATTGTTTCATCCCCTAAATGGCCGCTATGGCTGGAGCTACGCTGATCTGAAGCCAGGAGCCAGGTCCTTCTTCCTGGTCTCCCATGCAAGTGCAGGCACCCAAACACTTGGGCCATCCTCCACTGCCCTCCCAGAAAACTGGACTAGAAGAGGAGCAACCAGGACTAGAACCCGGCACCCATAGGGGATGCCAGTGCCGCAGGCAGAGGATTAACCTAGTGAGCCACGGCGCCGGCCCCATAGCTTCACCAACTCTTTAGCCTTAGCCTGTCTTCATGATGGGGATGGACTCAGACAAGAGATATGCCCCATCAAGCCTCTCCTCGAGACTAATGTGTTCCTCAGCCATCTGAACATGAATATGAATATGGCACAATTATACCCAAGGGGGCATTCTCTAGTTAATGAGGTTATATGGCTCATGGCCACGCCCTCTGCACAAAACAGGCACCCAGCTTTTGAAACACCAAGTCTATGACTGGAAATTGCTCACTTTTGCCTCCCTCCATCATTCTATTTCAACAAATGTGTCTTCTTTCATCCTTTAGCTATCACTGAAACATAGAGGCATGGGATGAAGCATGGTATAAAGCCAGAAATAAGAAGAAAGAGGAAGGTATTTGGTGCAGTGGTTAAGCTGCTGAGTGGGACACTCATATCCCATAGTAGAGTGCCTGAGTTGGAGTCCCATTTCTGCTCCTGATTCCAGTTTCCTGCTAACACACACCCTAGGATCAGGTGATGACTCAATTAGCTGGGTTCCTCTGCCACACGCATGGAAGATTTAGCTTGGCTCCTGGCTCCTGGCCGAGCCCCAGCTGTTGTGGTTATTTGAGGAGCGAACCAGCAGGTGGGAGTGCTCTATTTCTTTCTCTCTCTTTTTCTCAGATAAATGAACTTTATATTTTTTTTAAAAAAGAAAGACTTTCTTAAAATCTCACCTCTTTGCCTAGGTCCATATTTGTTCATGTTAATAATATACAATCCTTTATCAATTAAAGCTCAGTGAAAGTATTTTTAAAAGGCTGAGGAATATTCAAAAACTGGGATATTACAGAAATAAAAACTGATTAATGATAAAGATTAGAAAATAACTAACAATAATGAACATATAGTCAACATCTTTGCTCTCCAGGCAATGTGCTGAAAGCCTTCGATGTATCACTCCTTTAAGGGTATGAAAAAAGCACTATTATTATCCCTATTTTACTTCTGAAGAAACTACGGCTTGGAGAGAACAACTAACTGAGCACTTAAAAGGAAACCTGCTGAAGTGAAATAGACACTATGAGAAGCAATGACTTGATCAGCCCTTGTCCTGACTGTCGAGGAACAACTTACTATGTTATTCATTCTAGTGTTTTTTTGTTCTACTTAATACCATTGGTTGAACTCTTTAATTAACACACAATTATTCTTAGGTGTTTAAATTTAACTGAAAAGTGATCCCTGTTAAATATGAGTGGGAATAAGAGAGGGAGGAAATGTACAGTTCAGCATATGCTCACTCAGACTTAATCCTAATGGTAAAGCTAGAAACGTGCCAGGGGATTCCAATTCAATACCATCAAGGTGGCGTGTACCAATGCCATCTTACTTGTTAAAGTGATCAGTTTAAGTTCATAATTGATCAAAAAGACAGGATTGAGTGTCAAAGGGATTACATAAATAAGACCAGTGTCTGCAAATAATTTATAGAATTAAAAAGGAGAGAATGATTTTACTGGGAACCAGGATACACAGCAGACTCAGAATTGCAAAAGCTCTAAACAGCACTCTGGCCTCAGAATCAGCACTTAAGGCATTCAGATCTGGCTAAAAAGCCCTTGGGAGTATTTCAGGCATGGAAAGCCAAAACATTGTGGCAAAAAATAATGACCTAAATGAAAGATCTCTGTGAGTGAGATCCCAGCAGAAAGAACGGACCATCAAAAAAGGCAGTGCCTTTCTCTGAAGGGAGGAGAGAACTTCCTCTTTGACTATGACCTTGTCTAAATAAGATCAGAGTTGGTGAGCTCAAGAGGCTTCCAGAGCCTTGGCAGCTCATGAAAAGAGCCTCAGGTGATTACTGACGTCATCAATAAGAGTGTCAATTGTTAAATCAACAACAGAAGTCACTGTGCACCTGCTCCCCATGTAGAACCTCTGCCCTTAATGTGTTGTACTATACCAATTAATGGTAATACTACTACTCAAACAGTACTCTATACTTTCTGTGTCTTTGTGGGTGCAGTCCGTTGAAATCTTTACTTAGTATATACTAAGTAGATCTTCTGTATATAAAGATAATTGAAAATGAACCATGATGGCTGGTGCTGTGGCTCATTTGGCTAATCCTCCGCCTGCGGCGCCAGCACCCCAGGTTCTATTCCCAGTTGGGGTGCCAGATTCTGTCCCAGTTGATACTCTTCCAGTCCAGCTCTCTGCTGTGGCCCGGGAAGGCAGTGGAGGATGGCCCAGGTGCTTGGGCCCTACACCCGCGTGGGAGACTAGGAGGAAGCACCTGGTTCCTGGCTTGGGATCAGCACCACGTGCTGGCTGCAGCGCGCCGGCCATAGTGGCCATTTGAGGGGTGAACCAACGGAAAAGGAAGATCTTTCTCTCTGTCTGTATCCCACTGTCTAACTCGGCCTGTCAAAAAAAATGAAAAAGAAATGAATCATGGTGAAGAATGGGATGGGAGAGGGAGTGGGAGATGGGATGGTTGCAGGTGGGAGGGAGGTTATGGGAGGAAAAGCTGCCATAATTCAAAAGTTGTACTTTGGAAATTTATATTTATTAAATAAAAGTTGAAAAGAAAAAAAAAAGCTTTCACAAAGTTGCCCGGCCCATGACAGAAGGAGAATTTCTGCAAAGGCAGTTAGTGCACAGTGTCCACACTCTCACCTTCCCCTGCAGTACTACCCTGCTCTGTGCAATGGCAAGGGCACAGGGACAAACCTGTTTCCCTCTCCCCACATTCCTGATGGCTGAAAGAAGAGCAACTTGTGCCCTGGCAGAAGCATTAACCCCTCCCACCTTCCTTCCACCTACAGTTGGCTTCCCGCAGTGGGAGAGGGAAAATCCTCCTTCCTTCTATTTTTTTTTTTTTCCATTGAGGAGAGGATGGAGATGCAGGAGTATCATTACCCATTCATCCATGTACTTGCTTGACCACAGTCATCAACATTAAAGTCAGAACACATGGGGCCTTCTTCTCTCCCTGATCCTCACCCTCAGGATTCTCTGTCTCTGGATGAGGAGAAGGTGCAGCTTCCCTTACGACTAGTCAAGTAAGCATCAGCTCTGCTAACTGGGTTCAGCCTTGGGTCCCTGTGGGGAGCAACTGGGAGCAACTCGGACTAGACTAAGTTACTGGAATTAAGACTTATTCTATGCATCTGCTCTCCCACAATATGGCGCTGGGAGAGGAGGAAACAGCTTCTACACAGCTGCCTCCAGTTCAACCAATAAACTGTAGGACCTGCTCCTGATTGCAGGAGAGCAGCGTACTCGGCATGTGGGTAGCAGAGTTGGGATTGGTGGAAGAGGACTATAAAGGAGGAGAGAGACAACATGCACCAGGAACATCTATCTGAAGGAACACCTGTGCAGCCCCCGAGAGAGCCGGCCGGCAGTGTGCCGCTCCCCCGCGGAAGTGGGGAAAGTGGCAGGGGGAACCGCCCTTCCACGGAGGTGGAAGGGCCGGTAGCCAACCCGGGAAGAACCAGCAGCAAACCCGGGGAGATCCGAGCAGACGAAAGAACAGCGCAGGGTCCTGTGTCTTTCCTCCACGAAGAGGGGGAGCGACATAATGGTGCCGTGACTCGGATATGAAGCCTAGGCAGGGTTTAGTGTCGTTCCTCCATGAAGAGGGGGAGCGACAGGTCCCAAAGTTCAACTTGAGAGGAGGTACAAGATAGCCAGCCCATGTTGCCTTCAGATCCAATGTGTTTGTTAGTTCAAGTTCACAAGCGATTAAGCTGATGATCTTGAGTAAATTCATAGGCCTTGGTCTCTACTAGCTCAAAACAGCAAAGGACAAGGATGTATTATCAGCCTGAAACTCAAGCAACACCATATACCACAGTGGGTTTTGGCCCATGCTTTTGGCTATAAGAAACTGAATCTGGAGTCTCTTACATGACACTTCACAGTGCTAATGACACATACTTTAATAAATGTTGGGAAACTCAGTAAATAAAGCTGTTCAACCAATGAACAAGACAGCTGTATTTTAGAAGGCTTCTCTGTGAAGGTAAGACCAACTAGAATAGAACTCTAGAGTAATGGGACATAGGCCCAGAGATGTTTCCTTGACATAGTCCTCTGCAGACAAAGTCCCATGCCAGGCTGTTGTACAGAGCCTCATAACATTCCCCTCTCTTTGCAGCAGATGCGCTCCAAACATCTTTCCAGCCAAGTAGAGTTTCTGGAATTATGGGTAAAATATCTAGGCTGCAAATAGACAAATTCCTTTACAAAAGAATGGGACTTGAAGATTTTTATCAACATTATTGCTTCTATACATGTAGAACATAATAAAATCATAGTTTCAGCCCATTTTATTCCAGGAAATAAATGCATCAATTTGTTAAATTGGATTTTGGAGTTTGCTTAACTAGAAACAAATGATCACTAAAATTAGAAAAGTTTGCAGAGCAATTATTTCTCATGCTGTTTGACTCCTTTCACAAAATGACATGCATTTTCCTTAACATGTGACCATACCGTATGACACAACAGGTGTATTTTGTATGGAAACACTAGGAATATGAAGAGATTATGCTTTGTATACAGCGGCTAAATTTCCTGATCAGCTGCTCTAGTATCAGGGCTGTGAATCAGTCTTGACACTTTTATATTATGCTTCAAGTTCATGACTCTTTAAAATTGTTTCTGATTTTAAACTTGAGAGTCATGATTGTATCATGAACTGTTACTCTGCAGATGCACATTGGGATTCTCTTAATATGTGATTCTTATTTTCCTAATATTTCCTTGCTTCCCCTCTTTCTCCTCTCCTTCCCAGGTAGCTTGAGATCCCATGTGCTCTTTAATTGTACCTGACTTTATTCCCTTCCTCCCTCCCTCCTTTCTTTGCATGCTCTCTCTCTCTCTCGCTCTCTCTCTCTCTCTCTCTCTCATTTTCTATTTTCTCCTATTCTTTTTCTAAGCAAAGGACTTCCTCTTTGTTCTAAAATGATAATGAAGGCAACAATAATCTTGAGTTACTTGAATAATATAAGCTGTATTGGGATGTAGAATCCAACCCAGTCCAATTTCAGAATCTCAGATAATGAGAAAATTCACACCAGAGCCTATTTTTAGTATGAGACTCTTATCCCAACTCCTCAGGATTTTGTAGGACACTCAGTCTTCCACTTCCCTGGAAGGCTTGCTTTTGCATATTTCTGACAGCCTGACCCCTGACCTCCAGGTCAAGACTTTGGCTGATGAAATAGGGTTCAAGTTAAATAAAGTCAACAGTTGTCTGACCTGTTGTTATGTTTGCACTTGGTCCCTCTGCAAACACAGAAATTGCTTCTCTCAACGTTCTCAATAGGTCAAGTGTCCCTCTGGATTGACGGGCCTCTTATGATTTCTGAAGAAGAGAATGAGCTAAGTTGATGGAGAAAGGTGGGAAGGATTGCAATGACAAACGGGCATTAGAAAATATGTTGTGAACAGCCTTGTGGAACTAAAGAACTCTGGACAGCCACAAATGTCCGTGGAGCCTCTAGGCCCTGACTATGGATGAAACTGAGCTGAGAAGTGTCAGATCTAGGCACCTTGGCACTGAGGCAGTCTGCAGGAAATGCTAGCATCTCATTTTGGAAAGAATCTTAGAAATCTTTCAGCCTGATGGTTTCCAAGTATTTTTAGCAGCTTGCTCTTTTCTCTGAATCTAACTCAGATTTAAAACTTGTTAAATAGATATAATCAAAGCTGCTCTGAGTGAGGCCCAAAAAAGGGAGCTGAGAATGTACCATCTCTACCCACTTCCCTCGGTGGATTGGCCTCTGAGCCATCTCCTCAAAGCCTGAGGCTGCTCACTATGGCCCAGAGCTTGGAAGCCATGAGAGTCCAGCAGGCCCACTATAGGTGTCACTGCTGCAGTATCCCTGACCCAGCCCCACGCATGGGAATCTACAGCAGCTTTGCAGCAGCTGAAGCAAACCATGACTTCTACCCTATCTTCCAGAGACACTCAAACAAGCCCCGTGCCCGCTCTATCCTTGTCACACTCCTTCAAATGCAGGACTGCAGCCAGTGTGTCTCGTTATTTGTGTGCATTAAGTTGTTTGCTCTTTGAGGTCAGGAGTTATGTGTGTTTCACTTTTATAGTCTCAATGACTAATGTACTAGTAAATAGTAAGTACTTACTAAATGCTTGTCCTAGATAAAGTGGTGTTAGCTAGGGGATGACATCTGGGTGGTTAATAATAAAGTCAAAATAAAGACCAATTACTAAAGTAGGCACTGAGTTCAGCACTTTACATACATATCTCAATTTTACCAAACACCTAACACCTCTGTTTAATAGAGGAGACTCTGAGTATGAGTGGTCAATGTGCAGAGAGGGGCCACACAGCTAGTGAGTGGAAGAACTGGGATTTAAATCCAAGTTTATCTCAGCTTTGAGCCACAATGATGGAATCTAGAGATTAGCCCAGTGTTGGAAGAGATTCAAGAAAAAAGCACTGGGAAGGGAAGGAACGGAGGGGTCTCCGAGTAAGCGTAGGGATCTGAGCTGTTCTTTAGAAACTTTTTCTAATAGATGCCATCGCCACCAGCGCAAAATCATCGCTCCTCCCTTCTCTCTGTCAACCTTATTCCGACTCAGATTCATTTCTCCCAGCAGTCAATGGGTGGGGACCGTCTGGATTCCTAAAGGGTTCATGCTACTAAGATATTACCACCCAGAGCTGTCTGCTCCCCAGTGGCACAGCACATCAGCAGCAAGGGGGGCAGGATGCAGGCTGCAGGAAATGAGATCATAGGTGTATGTATAAATGTATAATACAGCCTCTGGCACATAGCAGGTGATCAAATGATGTGATGTTCTCCCTTCCTCTCAAAATGTTCTCTTGCCAACTTCTCTCAGCCTTCTCTGATTCCCTCCTCTAGCAGCTCTTATTTTTGTGCACGAATTATTTTTGCAGTCCCAGCCAGTCGTGAAAAATAATGCTTTCCAGAAGCCCCCGTCCTTTAAGACCTTTTTGTCGTCCACAGGGCAATATCCTCCCTCTGAACGGCAACTTCTACCTTCTCGCTGCACTTGTGCCTTTCCCCATCATCACCCGATACTTCCTCCTGCTCTATGAGTACACTGGTCGGATGAGGGTTTGAAGACTCCTTGTTTCATTATTAATGGAGTTTGAGGTTTTGTTTCTCACTTTGGAAACTACGCTGCAAATAAAGCCGGGGCAGGAAGTAGGGTTTAATTTGCTGGCTAGTGTCAAAGATATGGTTAGATCATTGAGGCCAGTTTCTGAGTGACTTCAGTTGGGAGTTGGAATACCTGTTTGAGAAAGGCAGAGAAAGCAACCAACTCTCACACAGGGGAATCTCAGAGAACAATGTCTTGGAAAGCAGTTCATCGATGAAGTAAGAATCCCTGACATGTGTTCAGCATCTCACAACTCACCAGGTGCTTCTTTGCCTGTTATCTCATTTGAGTCTTACGACAATGATCTGGAGTAGCAGGGGAAAGATCATCCTCCTTATTTTGTGCATATCCATACTCCACCGTGGGGAGCCCAGAAACTACATGACTTGTCCCTGGCCATTGAAGCCTAAGGGGTTAATGTCCAAATTTCTGCATTAGGAAGACCAAATAAATAAGGCAGTCAATCAAACACCTAGCAAATGCCTTGGGTATGCACATGTTGAGAGAGTGTCAGTCTCCTTCCTCATCTCCTTTTTGAGTCCTAGGGCAATGTTCTTTTTCCAGCCATCATGCTGGAAAAACTGACCAAAGTGAGTGATTGGGAGAGAAGGAAGGGAGGAAGAACGTGCCTGAGTCTCCTGGTCCTGAGGCATGTTCCGGCGTCTGAGGCTGGCGCTACTGTGAAACCCTGCAGCAAGCATACCCTTGTTAGGTCTCATCCACGGAGAGGGAAAGCAGTGCCTATCTCTACATCTGCTTCCTTCCCTTCCTACTTTCCCACTCTGCTTCTGTGGTTTGTTAATTACATGAGACAAGGGAAGGGGAGGTAAGCTATCTTCTGGTTCGATCTTATCCCTCCTCCCTGGCCTGTAAAAATTTCTCAGAGGCCTGTCAGTCTGAGAATCACCAAGCACCTCACCCTCCCTGGGCTTGCATGTGGGTTTGTGAACTGTCCCCTCAAAGGCATTCCCATTGTCCCCAGCCATCCGGCAACCCTCAACCACCCAACTTACTGGAAATCACTGTTCATCTATAAAAGTTGTTGGCTTTGTTCCCAGAGCCAGGCAAAATGCAAATGCTTTCTAAGAAAAAAAAATGAACAAGGGAATTGCATTCTGATCTGATGTTTCTTCAGCAACATAATTTTATTTGCTCTTCACCAAGATTGCTTTGTCTCTTTCACTACAGATTGTTTTGTGAGGTCAGGAAAGTAACTGGTACCAGCTTTTCTCCTAGTAATTTGGAAAACTCTGGAGTGGATGTTTGGCCCAGTGGTTAAAACACACACCTGGTTCATTATCCACCTCTGGCTCCTGACTCAAGCTTCCTGTGATGCAGATCGTGAGAGGCATCAGTAATGGCTCAGGTAGTTGGGTTCCTGCCAGCCACAGGAGAGAAACTTGGATTCAGTTCCTGGCTCCTGGCTTTGGCCTCAGCCCAGTCTCAGCCATTATGGGCACAGAGGAGTGAACCAGTGAGTGGGAGTTTCTCTCTCTCCCTATCAAATAAGAAAAAAATCCAACCTATATGAATCACTATCAATTTGGATGAAATGTTATTTATCATACAGTTATAGCTCTGGTATAATAAATAAACTGGGATGATAGCCCAAGGCAGGTCCCCCTTCTTTGCAGATATTTAAAGACTTGAGAGACCATGAAAGGCCTCTGGACTATGGCCATCCCTGCCTACTCCATACATAGCTCCTCTCATGCTTTCTGATGGCCTGGTTATTGGCATCCACTTACTGCCACCATCTTTGGGCAATGCTATCAAAACCATGACTATTATCCAATGTTTAATTCTGCAAAAAGTTATTCCTCTTTGCTCACTGTAGTTCAGAACTATACTGGCTGTGTTATTTTGATGCTGGCTTCATTTGACCTTTGAAACTGGCTTTCCCACAGTGTGAGAATCTCAGGCCGCAGACTATAACCATTGTGTTTATCTCAATAACACAACATAGTTTAGAAGACTTCTGTCAACTTAACTCAACTTTAAAGCACTAATACAACATTCTATATACATTACTGAGCAGTTTAACTACAGGGTATACTGTTTATTACTTTAGTAGCAATGCAAAGAAATAGGCTAGTCTGTTTTAAGATTCTGCCTAGGAACTGCCCCAGACTTAAAACTCTTACTAAATATTCATTTTGCAGTTCACAGATCCTTGTTTTCAGGGTCCTGATTTTCAGGTTATTTAATTGTCCTATTACTATTCAATTTTGTATCCTTTTAAAAAATTTACTTATTTATTTGAAAGGCAGAGTTACAGAGAGGCAGAGGGGAGACATGAGTTTCCTTTACTCCTCTGATCTCATTGGATCCATGTGTAATATGAAGGGAGAATGAATGCAAAAAATCCTAGGGATAAAGTAATTACTTCTTGAAAACACAAATATTTATTAAAAGATGAATATTCCAAGTTTTGGAGATGAAAAGGTAAATAAACTTTGTTCACTGGCTCTAAGGAGCTTACAGTCTATGAGGGAAACAATTACCTTCTTAACCACACCCAGTACCTACCACAAATTTCGGGAGCGCTGGAGGATGGTATGTTAATCTGGACATGGCATTTGGAGCTAATTGTCTTTTTTTTTTTTTTTTAGCATAACTGGCATTTCCATTTCCAAGTGGAACTGATGGCCTATCTTCTTATAGAGATCCTAGGTATTCTCATCTGACCTATACTTTTGTGATGCAGCAAAAAGCATCAAATTACAGAATGGAATATTCTCACGTTATTATTAAATTCCATAACTTTGGATATGTCATGCCCCCTCTTTGTGCCTTGGTTTACTATCCTGATTATGAGTGGTTTGAATTAGGTGAGTTCTGGGGCTCTGGGGTCTAGCCTTCTTTGAGGTAATGACCATGGCCTTATAACTTGGCCATCCTACTGGTGTTTGGGAATATGCACCTAAACTAAGATATTTGTGTTTCTACTCCTATCCTGCTTTCCCTTTAACCTACCCCTAATAATACCAGATCTACTACTTTGGACTTGACATGTGCACTTCTGCTTAGTTCCTCAGTTCTTTCCTTCCTTCTGTTCATCTCTTTCCTTCTTGACATTGGGAATCACTCTTCCCTGTAATTTCCTGTCCTCTTGACTTGCCGAATGACTATAATGTCTCTCCTCAACTTGTACCAAATTTTGCTTGCTCCTGTGCAAGTATCTTCTTTAAAGCTTTATATCATTAATTTTACAAGCAATGTTCCTATAAAAACTACTTGAGGATGCTAATTTTTATGCTTTAGACTCAGTTCCCTACAAGTTAACATCCTTTTATATTTCCATCGTTTCTTAGTATCCAAAGTTACCTAACCTCTTTATGTGTATACTACAGACTGAATATTTGTGTTCACTTCAAATTAATATATTAAACCATATTCTTCAACAAAATGGCATTTGGACGTGGGGGGTTCTTAGATTGATTAGGTCATGAGGGAGGAGCCCTCATGAATGGGATTAGCTCCCTTATAAGGGAGCCCAGAGAGCTAGCTGCCTCTGCAATCCCACCAGTGAGATGCTGCCACATCCAATACAAAGTCAGCCAGTGCCTTCATCTTCTCAGTCTTCGGAACTCTCAGAAATAAATGTTGTACATAAGCCACCAGGACTATGGTATTTTATTATAGTAGCTTGAATAGACTATGTTAACATATCTGTCATTAAACTCACTACTGTTGGTTAGGAAGCTTCTGCAACTGGTGCCTAGTATGGCCCATAAGCATACATTGGAGTAAGGGAGCTTTACAAAGACATTGTAGGAATCCACAGCTGCTTTGCTCAGCTATTCATTTGACAGATAAGGCATTTGTTTAACATTGGCAGCTGGGAACTGGTCTAAAATGTACCTAGAGATTTTCAAATCTGAGAATTTTCTTAGCAATATGTAGATTTGTTTTGGTCACTTTATAATCAAGTTATTATGTTTAGCTTACTGTAGCCATAACAAAATACTTAAAATTATTAAACCTTGTGCATTTTCACATTTTTTTTCATTAAAAAATGATCCTTTCTAATCTAAAACCTTCTTACCCATAATTTTCACCTTCCCATCAAAACAGTGATTTAGATAAGGTGACTTTCAGAATGTCTGATTTTTTTTAATAAGGCAATTAGCCTATTACAATAGAAAGGACTATAATTAAATCTTTTATTATTATTTGACTTTGCTGTTTTCTTCTCCTGTCATGATCTCTGGGAAATGTAAGAGACAGTACTCTCTTTGGATAAGGCATAAAAGAGATAAGGAATAAGAGGCAAGATGTCCTGAGAATGACTGTGGGGTGCCCATGAGTGGGAGGATGGTCTCCCATTGCCAAGTCAAATGCATGAAGAAAATGACATTGAAGGCAGAGACTGAGGACTGGGTATGGCAGTGGTAACTCCTGCTCAGTTGAAGGCTCAGGATAAGTGCATAAGATACGTCTGTAGGATTCCCTCTTTTTCTATGACCTTGTCGGAATAAGATCAAAGTCAGTGAACCCAAAAGGCTTCCATAGCCTTGGTAACTCATGACTAGGGCCTGGGGAGATTACTGACACCATAAACAGGAGTGTCAAATTGTTAAGTCAACAACAGGAGTCACTGTGTACTTACTTCTCATGTGGGATCTGTCCTTAATGTGTTGTCCAATGTGAAGTAATGCTATAACTAGTACTGAAACAATATTTTACACTTTGTGTTTCTGTGTGGGTGCAAACCGATGAAATCTTTACTTAATATATGCTGAATCAATCTTCTGTATATAAAGATAATTGAAAATGAATCTTGATGTGAATGGAATGGGAGAGGAAGCCAGAGATGGGAGGGTTGGGTGTGAGTGGGAGGGAAATTATGGGGGGGGGGGGAGCCCTTGTAATCCATAAACTGTACTTTGGAAATTTATATTTACTAAATAAAAAAAGGAAAAAAAGAAATAGTATATTCTGCAGCAGACATAGAAAAAAAAGATACGTCTGTAGGTAGAAAAAGCAACAGTGATCAAAGTTGAATAAGAGGCATCCCAGTAATAATTCTTCTGAGATGTAGTACATTAGAAAGTAAATCAATAACTCAAGAGAAACAAGGAAAATTCCATCTCTTAAGGGAATTTATACCCAACCATGAATGGTACTGTTAGAGGGAGACCTCTATCTTCTGCTTCTACTCCCTCCTTGACTCCTCCAGTGGTTACAAGCTGACAATATCATCATTTATTTATAGAGTTTATGCCAGGTAGACACTATCCTAAATATATTTTAAGCATATTGCCATGTCAAGCATCTTGTTCTAACAACCTCATAAAATACAAGTATCTCTTGGGATCCCCAGTTTGTAAAAGGCAAAATCAAAGTTTGGGGAATTCAGTCATTTGGGTAGTCTTTGTGGGACAAGCAAGTCACAGAGTGAACCAAGACCAGGGCTGCTGCACAGTTTTCAGGTTCTATGCAAAATGAAAACTTGGAACCCTTTGTTCATCAAGCAAGGGGGAATATCACAAAAGGTAATATAGCATAAAGCTTTGTTTTATTTTCTCCTACAGTTCCTTGACTTGTCATGATGGTTTTGTTTATTGGCTATTTAACATTCTAAGCAAAGAATTATAAATCATAGCACAAATTTTACCCTTCAACCTAATATTATGCAATGACAGCTTAAATGCAAATACAGATATTAGGGCATTTCACTCATATGAAGAATCACTGAAATCAAGTGCTTCATCTTTCTTAGCTTGTCTATACGTATGCATTTTATTATTACCAGAACAGCATAAACACTGAACAGAAAAATCGAATATTTCTACTTAACTTTTTTATTAAGATTTATGTATTATTTATTTGAAAGTCAGAATTACACAGAGAGAAGAGAGGCAGAGAGAGAAAGAGAGAGAGAGAGTCAGTCTTCCATCTGCTGGATCACTCCCCAATTGGCTGCAATGGCCGAAGCCACACCGATCTGAAGCCAGGAGCCAGGAGCTTCTTCCAGGTCTCCCACGTGGGTGCAGGGGCCCAAGGACTTGGGCCATCTTCCACTGCTTTCCCAGGCCATAGCAGAGAGTTGGATCGGAAGTGGAGCAGCTGGGACTGGAGCAAGTGCCCTTCAGCCTCACAAGAAGGTCCTGTTCCACAGCATCAGCCCAGAGAAAGATCCCCATTCAAAATTCAGAATAATCTGAACATACTTTACCTTCACAGCACCCGAAAGTTGAAAATTCCTGAGCGAAATATTCTTGAGTCTGGTGCCATCTTTATTTGTATAAATTGGTGGAAATACATTTTCCTAATTTTTCATTTAACTGGAAATTCTTATTGCTTGTGTTCATGAAATCAACAGCTCTCATGGTCACTTTCACTATGGCATCACTGTACTAGTTCATTAAACCACTTATGAAGGGACTCCAGAAAGTTCATGGAAATGGAATTAAGAGATAAACGTGGGGAGGGTGTTTGATCTAACAGTTAAGAAGCCTTGGACTGAGTTCCTACCTTCAAATTTCAGCCCTGATGCACCCCTGATCGTATGTGCATCTGAGGAGCAAACCAGGGGACAGGAAGCATGAACTCTCTCTCTCTGCCTCTCAGATAAATAAATCAGTAAGAAGCCTCTTTTGGTGCCAAAATTTTGAAATCCATGCCTATGATGGGTCTTCCAAAAATTTATGGGAAATACTTGTTATGAAAACTATCCATAGATTTCAAAATGTTTGATAAGTTAGCTGTTTTTTAAGAAATTTGTTTATACATTAGATTCTCAGGGTTGCAATACATGCATGATAACTACAACACAATTCTCCTGTTAATGTGATATTAATACAAAGAGAACAGATTCAACATTGTAAGAATAAAATGATACTGCCCTTCCTCCTTCCCTCCATTTCTCCCTCTCTCTTTCTTCCTTCCTTTCTTCCTTCCTTCCTTTCTTTTCTTTTCTTTTCTTTCTTTCTTTGTTTCTTTCTTTCTTTCTTTCTTTCTTTCTCTTTCTTTCTTTCTTTTTTCTTTCTTTCCTTCCTTCCTTCCTTCCTTCCTTCCTTCCTTCCTTCCTTCCTTCCTTCCTTTCATCCTTCTTTGTCTCTTTGACAATTTAAGTACTTAAAGCTAAAGTTATTCCTGAATCATAGGAAGGAAGGGAGGGAGGGAGGGAGGAAGGAGAAAAAGGAGTCCAAAGGAAGGGCCAGCTCCATGGTATAGTAGGTTAATCCTCCACCTGTGGTGCCAGCATCCCATATGGGCACTGGTTCTAGTCTTGGCTGCTCCTTTTCTGATCCAGCTCTCTGCTGTGGCCTGGGAAAGCAGTAGAAGATGGCCCCAGTCCTTGGGCCCCTGCACCCATGTGGGAGAGCAGGAAGAAGCTCCTAGCTTCAGATCAGTGCAATTACGGCCATTGTGGCCATTTGGGGAGTGAACCAATGGAAGGAAGAACTTTCTCTCTGTATCTCCTCTCAAATAAATAAATAAAACTTTCTCTATGTATCTACTTCTCAAATAAATAAATAAAATCTTAAAAGGCAAAAGGAAAGGCAAGACAAAAACGTTGGTAAATATAAAAGCATGAAATTGATTAATAGAGCTCCATAAGATTTTATGCTCTTTGATTTTCTGAAATCCTGGTATAAAACATCCCTCTTTTTAAAATATTTATTTATTTACATATTTGAAAGAGCAGCAGAAAGACAGAGGGAGAGAGGAGACAGAAATTAGAAAGGGAGAGGGAGAGAGAAGTATCCTCTGTGTACTGGTTCACTTCTCCAAATGTCCACAACAACTGTGTCTGGGCCAGGCTGAAGCCAAGATCCAGGAACTCCAGTGTGGTCTCTCACATGGGCAGCTGGACCCCAAATACTTGGGCCATTTTCCATTGCCTTCCCAGGTGCATTAGTAGGAAGTGGAGTAAGAAGCATCACCAGGGGCAGCTTAACCAGCTGCTCCACAACACTGGCCTTGTCATTGTTCTTCTGATGACCCTTATTAGTGATAGGCACTGAAAATGCCCTGGGCATAGGGTAAGGATTTCTAAATACACACAGACACACAGACCCTGCACCTATACCACTTGCTGTAATCCCAGTGCTGCACTGTACGCAGGTACATAAAAAATAGTGGGGCATGTTCCTTGCTAAATGTTGTAAATTCTTTGAGAGCTGAAATTAAAATTGGTATCTTTGCCTGCCATGGTTAATGTTATACTTATTTGGGACATTTAAGAATTCTTAAATTTATTTATTCATTTGAAAGGCAGAGCTGGAGAGAGAGAGAGAGAGAGAGAGAGAGAGAGAGAGAGAGAGAGAGAGAAAGAGATCTTCCATTCTCTGGTTCATTCTCCAAAAGGCCACAAAGGTGAGGGGCTGGGCTGGACTGAAGCCAGAAGCCAGAAATTCCTTCTGGGTCTCCCACATGGGTGCAGGGGCCAAAGCTCTGGGGCCATCTTCTGCTCCTTTCCCGGGCTCTTTATCAGGGAGTTGGATCAGAAGTGGATCAGCTGGGACATGAACAGGCACTCATATGGGATGCCATGGCTACAAAAGGCAGCGTAGCCCACTGCATCACAACACCAGGCCCTGGACATTAAAGAATTCTAATATCTCTTCTCCAGCCAGGTTTCTCAAGACATTTATAGAGAAAGAATTCCAATTTGAGAACTAAGATCTTACTTGGAGGAAGAGTAGGATGAGACAAAGAGAAGAATCTACTTTCATACTTAAAAGTATAATGGTAGGAGGAATGAGAAGCCTCGCCCACCACATGCCAGTTGCCAGCCACGGATGGGGAGGCTTCCCTTGGAGGCAGTACTTTAGGCACACACAAGAGCAGCCATTCAAAACCACAGCAGCTCACCTGTGATGATGGCAGCCCAAATGGGGTTGCTAGACTTGATTAAAAGTGCAAGATGTCCAGTTAGATTTGAGTTTCAGATAATCAACAGATAAATTTTACTATAAATATGTATGCTCCAAGCAAAATCGAGGTTATCCCCGAATCACTCAAAGGAAATATTGCAAGAGACATATTTGTGCTGAAAATCAGTCATTGTTCATTTGAAATTCAAATTTCACTGTGTATCCTCTATTGTAGCATGCAACCCTGAGACCCTTTTCCTAATCCCCCCACTTCATGAAAGAAAGAAAGAAAGAAAGAAAGAAAGAAAGAAAGAAAGAAAGAAAGAAAGAAAGAGGAAGGAAGGAAGAAAGGAAGGAAGGAAGGAAGGAAGGAAGGAAGGAAGGAAGGAAGGAAGGAAGGAAGGAAGGAAGGAAGGAAAGAAAGAGGAAGGGAGGGAGGGAGGGAGGAAGGAAGGAAGGAAGGAAGGAAGGGAGGGAGGGAGGGAGGGAGGGAGGGAGGGAAGGAGGGAGGGAAAGGCTCTTTCATCCAGTAATAGGAACACATCAATTCTACAGGTAAATCCACAAGTGAAGGAATATTGCTTTATCAATCAGTAATAAGCCTGCATATTCTGAAACAAAGAATATGTGTGCTTGAGAAGATTATCATCATTGAAAACATGTTAAAATAAATTCCATTTTGAGAACTCAAACTGTACAGATACATAAAAGGAAACTTTGACAATCCATCTCTTCCTCACCGTCCTCCACCCCCATTCCCTCCAAGTCACTAATACTCACTGCTGACGCTCCTTCCTCACAGTTTCACATTTATGATTCATGTATAACACTCTTTGAACGGATCTTGCTGCTCTGCAACCTGATATGCTTACTTTAAGCAGGGCCCGTTGAAGGAACAGGAGGATTATACTGGCAACGCTAGACTACCATTTTATTTTAACACTCTGTCTTGACCATGGACAAGAGTCCCATGGCCCCCAGGACTCCTAGGCCCCTGAGGGCATAACCCTCCAACCCCATACTATTAATTAGAGTAGCCAGTGCCACTGTTGGGCCCTTGAAATATGGCTTGTCCATATGGAAATGTGCCAGAAGGGTAAAATTCACATTTGGATTCTAAAGACTTAACTACAAAATAAAGAATTTAAAATATCTCATTAATAATTTTTGTATCGATCATCCATTGAAATCATAATACTTGGGATATATTGAGGTACATTTTATTAGTATATTATTAGAACTGATTTGCTCAACTTACAATTTTAAACATTAGACTATTAGAAAATTATTATTAATGATATTTGTATTATATTTCTATTGGCAACAGTGTTCTAATTCAGAAACTTAAAAATGATTCTTTGAGATTGTTGGGGAAAATGTAACTTTTATTCTTACTTATTTTTATCTTATCCATGTTTAATTTGCATTTTTGTACTTAACTCAAAATGTATGTAGTGTATTAGCAGGGTAGCAATTGTGCATGATATGCAATAAGCAAATACACACTTACTTGTTCTACCAGTAGGAGTGTGCCCCGGCGTGCTCTGCCGGGGCAAGCAGAAGGACCACCTTCCCGTCTCTCACATGACTCTTCTGTGCAGTGTGTCCCAGGATGTGAGACCCTCCTTCCACTGCCCTGTGCTGACTTTGTCCACATTCTCACCTGAAACACGCCCAAGGCTTCCCAGAGAGAAGACATGGAGCTTGCAGCATGGGCTTCCTCTTTTCTGGATCTGCTATATTTCGAATGTGATTTGTCCCCACCAGGGTGAAATTTAACTCCAAGCATGAAGTTCTTGCAAAGCAGTGGGGTCTTTAAGAACTGATGAGATCCTTAAGAGAGTTCAATGCTTTTCTCATGGGTGTGTGCTCTCACAGAGCGGGATTAGTTTCCAGGAGAGCAGGTTGTTGTACAGCGACCACACCCTCTTGCTGTGTGCCTTTCACACATGCCCCCTTTTCCTTCTGCTGTGCTGTAACTGAGCACAAAGACTCGCAAGACACTACTGTCACGCTGTTTGACTTCTGAGCCTGCAGATTCATGAGCCAAAATAAACCAAGCACCAGGCCTCAGGGGTTCTACTGTACCAAGAGAAAACAAAGTCAGCATCCTTGCTTCTCAGATGCCTTCTACAACCCCATTTCAAATGGCTCCGCTTTGTAGTCTTCACGCACACACATGCATATCTGGGGCTTCGCAGCAACAGACAATAGTTGTTAAGGACAAATCCTGGCACCCCACTTATTAAGCTTTGAAAACTCAAGTCAGTTTCAGCTTTCTTAACTCAGTGAACCTCATTTTCCTCATAGGAAAATGGGAACAGACTTAATCTCCCTAAAGCACTTACTATATTGCCCAGCACATAGTGAGTGCTCCATACAAGTGTGCAGCCATGAGAATTACCATTATTCCCTGGAGGCATAGTCACAATCACTAACCAAAAACCACCTGTGGGTATCCTATTTGCAAAACAATGAAACAGACCTGCTCCAAGGAGAAACCTCCTGCTGACCTAGCCAGCCAGCAAGCCACTACTGCATCAACTGAGGAAATGGACTATCACATCTAAACCATGAAAAGTCAACAGCGAGCACATGACTTCGTGGAAGGAGGCTGAAGGCATATGGGGCAGGAAGAGAGGCAGCAGGTGGCCAGGCTGGCTCAGCTTCCCTTCAGGATTTCAGCATCTAGAGACTCTCAAACGTTTATTCCGAGTGGGAGCCAAGGGTGGAGTGCCTTTGTGAGGAGGCCATGTTGAGTGTCATGTTCAGGGAGAATCTGAAGGGCCGTGTGGCCACAAGGGCTGATGGACAGAAAGAAAGACACATCTGGATTTATGACTGAACAGCTGACCAGCACGCATGCTCTAGTGAGGAAGCAGAGTAGATTTAGCACAGACGGCTGGTTGGAGACATCACTGGTGTTATTGTTAGGTCAGAAGCTGGAAATTAGCCTATGTGTGTGAGAGAGGGGCCTGCACAGTATTATACACTTCAAAGTCCTGCCCAGACCCTGATAGTTCTCCAGGTGGTCTCAGCCCTTCCCCCAAGGCAAGGAATCTTCTGGTGGGAGGTGTCCTACCTGTGCCCAAACCACTAAGATTCATGGCTGCCAGTTCCAACACATTGAACCTGCTCTACAAACAAGTTGTAGGCTCAGACTCCCCTTCCTCCCGTCATCGGAGGCCATCACTATCAGCCTGACCCATTAACCTGTCAACCAAGGGGCTGGTTTACGAGGACTACGAAATAAATGAAATGTAGATAAACAGGTGTTCAATTAGATTGACCAGTTGAGCCAAAGGGTTTGATTTACAAGTGTCAAGAAGGAGCATACAGGCCGGTGCTAATCCTCCGCCTAGAGGCGCCGGCACACCGGGTTCTAGTCCCGGTCGGGGCGCAGGATTCTGTCCCGGTTGCCCCTCTTCCAGGCCAGCTCTCTGCTGTGGCCCGGGAGTGCAGTGGAGGATGGCCCAAGTGCTTGGGCCCTGCACCCCATGGGAGACCAGGAAAAGCACCTGGCTCCTGCCATTGGATCAGCGCGGTGCGCCAGCCACAGCGCGCCGGCCGCGGCAGCCATTGGAGGGTGAACCAACAGCAAAGGAAGACCTTTCTCTCTGTCTCTCTCTCTCACTGTCCACTCTGCCTGTCAAAAAATTAAAAAAAAAAAAAAAAAAAAGAAGGAGCATACAGCCAACAAGAGAGCAGGGGCTTGGGCAGAGAGAGGAGGGATCAGATCGCACCTTAGCATTTCATATGTGTGTGGGATGGGCCCAATCCTTCTGTTCCCTGGGGTTCAGTTTCAGGATCTGAGGAATGGTGATGAAAATCTGCCTCACGGGGTCGTTGTGAAGTTGAAAGGGATTGTGAATGCACCTTGCCCTGAGTTCCTTTTCCTTCTCTGTGTATGAAGAAAGCCACTCCAGGAAAGGAGCCACAACTCTGGTGCTGACTGGTTCACGCGACCCACCCAGCCTGCAGAAAGCAGTCCCTCCCACCTCCCCTCTCCGCCGCTCCGTGCTCTCTCCCTGGCTTTCCTCCAGAAGGCCCTAGGGCTTCTAGGCCAATTGCCAAGCTGTGTAGAGGGTTTGCAGAAACTCTTCCCATCTGCCCCTCCGCATGATGCCCCTCCTCCCAGCTCCCTTTCCAGAGGGGAAGGCCCCATGGCTGCCCCAGCCTGCGGTGCCAGCACTCGCAGTGGGGTCTGACAATCTATGCTCACAGAGGAGTTGAGTGCAATGACAGGAGCTGTGTTCCAGAACATGCCAGTCTGTGCTGACCAGGCCACTCTCCTAGAAGCACAGCTAAGCTTTCCCTTTCCCAGTTCCCCAGAAGGGGACCACACCAGAGCCACAATCTAAAAACCCTCCTTTCCCTGGTGACCTAATCACATCCTTCACGTCATCAAAGACTAGAAGTACCTGAGAAACCGTGATGACAATCAGGGATGCCAAATCTTACATATTCAGGGTGCCACGAGAAAGACGTCTTTAATTTACCCTGCTTAATATTTCAACATTTTATCAGAAGATAATAGATAAACCATATACATGTAATACATAGAAAAGTGTGCACACCGGCAGTGAAGGGCTGAGAGCAGACAACAGGGAAGAACCGGCATAGAACTGGTCTCCAACCTCATCAGCTGCACAATGCAGCGTCTCATGGCCCAGGATTCAAGGGCACTCCTTGGTATCCTTTAGAATACACAGACTACAGCCCACAGAGAGCCAGAGCCGGCTGGCACCAGCTCAGCAGGGGCCCTTCCCAGCTCCACAATCAGTGTCCTCGCATCACTACTTGAAATCGGACTTGGCGGGAGCATTCCCACCACAGATCTCAGCAGATGATGAGTACAAGATGCAGCCCGGTGAAGCCACATCGCCCACAAATGACTGCTTCTGACGGTCCTCAAACAGAACAAACGTAAGACACTTTCTCACCAACCCATCCAATCAACCACGCTCCCTTTCTCAGAAAAACTGCATCTCCCATCATCTTGCCCTCAGAGCACACTGGCTTTGTCATCTTCCTTCTGGAAACACTCACACATTTGACAGCCGCCCCACCTCAGCCTTTTCTCCTCTTTTCTGCTTTCTGTTCAGTGACTGCTGCTCTGCAAGTGTGTTTAAGTGATTCCCCAGAGAGACAGCCAGGTGGCTGATGTGCAGACCCAGTGCTTCCTGGAAAGAGAGCTCTGCCCTGTGGCTGACAGGGAGGCCTCTAGCAGCCCCCGTGACCCCCTCGGAGGGAGGACATTCCCAGAATGTTCCTTCTGCGGGCTGCCTTCCCCTAACCTTGTGCTTTTCTGTTTATTGTGTTTGCAACCCGGCTGCACACTGCGCTGGAGACAGATCACAAACCTTTAACCTAGGGGCAGTAAAGTAAGAAGAATCAAAGTGGACAGCACCTTCCCTTCCCTGGCCTGCAGTCCCCTTCTGTCCTCCCTGGGCAACAGCAGTCAAACGATGCCCATGTCCCTTCCGACAGGGACAGGCTGTGGCCTCTCTGCACACAGTGTGCCTTTCTGTAGCCTGGCTGCCCAGGGAATGTCATTTTTCACTCGACTTAGAGGGGGTAGGGCAGAACACTGAAGGAATCTTTCAAAGACCCTGCACCTGACCCCTGTCTGAACAAATAATTAATCTCCAGAAAAAGCAGCCCGCTGATGGGTCCAGGCCGTGCCAGTGGATTTATGAGGTGACGTCAGTTTGAAGACGGAGCTGCGGGGCCAGAGCTGGGTTTGACACACTCCTCGATTGTTTTAACGGGCCTGCTCCTGGAGGACTCCCAGTCTCTCCCTGAGCTAAGCTTTATTAAAATGGCAAGATGGAGAGGAGTGCTTTTCCAGATAAATCAGCTTACTTAGACTCGGCTCTCTCCCCATCTACTGGAAAGCACTCCCAGAGGAAAGACTATGAAGAACTGCAAAGTACTTGCAGGTACATGCTTAATGCCTTGAACTCTTGCATTGTGTTAACAGCTCTTCATGGGTTGGGCTTAAAGAAATAGATGGATTCTCAATCTGACCAATTTAAATAAGCCCTGAGAGAGGACTAAAGGAAGATTTATGTCCTTAGTAACTAAAAGACACACCAGAATTTAGCCTGGAGGCTGGGTCTCTGCACTCACGGTATCAGAGTGCGATTTCTTGAGAGGATACAGATAAAACTGGTTTAAAGCATGAAGGTGGGGGAGTTTGGAGGGGTAGATGTGAGCAGGAGGAGAGGGAAGCAAACCTTTTGTCTTAGAGACAGGAGAGTGAAGAGTAGCTGAAAATATATTTCTACACATTATTGTATATATGTGTGCATACATACAAACCTACATATATATGATATACACAGGGACACACTCATATAGCCTCTCTGTTTAGAGACTGGGTATATACTTCTCCATTTCCAAGTCTGAAGAAATGCAAATGCAAAGACTTAATTATTATTTAGAATTCCCCAAACATGCATTAATCATTGAGATGAAAGACCTCAGAAGCCTGAAATACCTCACTTATGAGAACAAAATAAAACTATTCCTAAAAAGTAATCTATAGAAGTGAAATTGACACTTTGAGATGAGATGACTTGAACAGCCCTTGTTGTGACTGTTGAGGAACAGGGTTTTTTTTTTTATATACTATTTGTTGAACTCTGTACTTAGTGTAGGGTTACTCTTACGTGTATAAAGTTAATTGAGAATATATTTTAGTAAAAAATAAGAATGGGAATAGGAGAGGGAGGAAGAAAGGTAGGAGTGCAAGTGAGAGGGCAGGTAAGATGGGAAGAATCACTATGTTCCTAAATTAGTATTTATGAAATGCATGAAGTTTATATTCCTTAAATAAAAGGGTTCTAGGGAAAAAAAGAAATAAAAAAAAATCTTAATTTATTGACTGCAAGGGGTACTTCTATATTTTATCGACTTAGCAGTGGCCATCCAAAGGCATTTTAAAGTCTTTATTAATGTTAAAAAGTTGGTGAAAAAAACACTATTTCAACTTAGCATATTTGAGAGATGGTAAGGCAGAAGATTCATTTCAGGGAATGAGAGAGGATTTAAATGAGACATTGGAGAAAGGATGGGCCTTCAGAAGTGTGTTTTGTGTGTGTGTGTGTTCCCTGTGTGTACGGCATGTGTGTGTCACGCAAATCTACAGTGAGGCAGCAGCCACTTAGGGAATGGGAAAAGCCAAGGAAGTGATCTGAAACATTATGCCGGGACCCAAACAACAATTGCATAATTGCATTAGGACTATAGAATGAACTCCACCAGGCAAAATTCAACAGGCAAACTAAGTGCCTAAGTCTAACCAGCTCAGTTTAGACCAAATCAAATTTGAATTCAATTGCTTCTGATTCCAAGACCCATCTCATTATTCTATATCAAATTCTTATAGCAGTTACTGTGTAATCAAATCCAAGTATGACAAATGAAAAGGGTCTCCAGGGATAGGAACAAAAAAGATTGCAAGAATAATTTGGATGGAATGTGTGTCACCTTGCTCCTTGCAGGAGGGTTGCTCTAACAGCCTGACAAGCTGATTCCCCTCCACTCTCTGCCCCCACTGCCCTTCACACCCTCTCTGGAGCTTCTCTCAAGGTCAAAGAGGGCAGCCTTCCAAGACATAAAGGACCCAGCCTCTGTGTACTCCTTAAAAGCAGACACGGTGATGAATTCGTCATCTGCTACTCTGACTGTCTGACCCAGGTAAGACTCTACAAGGCCATTTACAGAATTAAATGTGTCTTTGCTGTGTGGAATACTTATAATCTCTGTGAAATTGAATTCATACTCAGAAGAGGTAACTAAAGATGTTCTACAATGAATGTATAACCAGTCCTGATTAGAGACATGGAGGAAGTGTCTTCCTACAGATAACTGAGACTTCACTCTGGTATAATAGGGAGGGTGTACTCTGAGTCAGGGTGAGTGTAGGTCTTTCAGAATTACCTGAAATTGAGGTTGGGGGATCAAGATCAGTTTGTGAAAAAAATATATCAAAAAGAACCACGGTGGATAAAATCAGATATTGTTTCTCTAGCCCAAAGTCTTCGTCAGCATACCTGTAAGGCAGCCTCTCAGAAGAAGAGCTTCATAGGGAGCTGGTTCAAGGCTCTGGTCTTTTTCTTCATGCACCTCTCCCCTGCTCCCACGCATGGGATTATAAGGGTGAGGATAGTAGATGCTGTGAAGGAATTTATCAATGAGTGGGAAGACAGATGAACAATTTGTGCTTGAACAGTAACTTAGCAAGGTAATGGGGTTGTACAGAAAAGAGGAATATGGTAAAAGAAGTAATTCATGCTGCCTGCAAACATTAGGGAATTCTTTACAGAATACATGTTGCTGAAACCACAGCTTGATGGAATTTACCTTGTAGATTAGATGGGAGAGGCACTTTTGTGGGAGCAGAATCTGCTTGAGAAGACCTGGAAGTGTGGGACAGCCTGATATGTTGGGATCATTGCGAGTGTCAAACCTGAAATTGAGAAGGAGATTACATCATGATGGCAAAGGGTGTTTGGTCATGAATGCCTTGTGAGTCATTCTGAGCCTGAGGAATTCAGAGTCCTTGGCAGCTCTTCCGTAGGAGGGTGGCAGGAAGGGTCTTGAGTATCATTTTGACAACTCAGTCACTGAAAATCTCTCCACTGAGCATCTACAAACATGAAGTCATTTGGGAGATTCCCCCCTTCAGCCCAAGTCACTGCCTTCAGTCATGCCTCTCTAGCCTGCAATGACATCTGGGATACAACTTGCTTGCACACAGTTTTTGGCCATTTTCAGCTATTCAAACTGGTACAGTCTGTGTTCATTTAGGTTTTGCCTTTTCCCTGATTGTGGTTAGAGGGACCAAAAAGTCTATGTGTGGGGGTACCCACTTTTTCACTTCCTTTCTCATCCCTATTCTACAAGTGACTGTGGGGGAGTGGTCTTCCCCAACTCAACTCTTCCCCTTCCTACTCTACAGCTCTAACCCATGCAAGGTGTGGGAAAGAGAAGACAGAAGACTTAAGTGCATCTCACTTAAGTACTTTAGTTGTCATCTTCTCTCCACTGGCTGTTTCTACCCCTCCTGCTAGCATGGCTGATGATAAATGCCTACTGTAATTGCTACTATCATTTGACCTCTTTAGGGGAAACAGCTTCATATCAGTGGCCTGGTTTGTAGGGACCAAGTTCCAGGATAAATTTTGCCAACACCATTTTTCCCTGCCTCATGGTGTCAGAAACTACCATTGTTGAGTGCTGGGGTATACTGACCACCCCTTTGGTTAGATAGGAGAAAACACAACAAAAAAGTATACCAAAAAGCATTAAAATAACCCCTGCTGCATACTGTGGTGTCCATTTGGAACAAGGAAACCTCATGTCTCCATGTCAGGATAAAAGCAGACATCCCTCCTTTCTATCTAGTTTTCATTTTTTTTTTTTTCCTGCAGGGTATGATAGAAGTTAGAGGATGGCGCAGGGCAGGTGAAGGATGTTGGCAGTGGAGAAAATGCATGCAGGAAAGTTCACCAAGTGTAATTACGCTGTTCAAGCAAATGTCTAGTGAAGGACTGGTATTCATTTCTTGGAGCACCCACAATCACTAAGAATTAATCTCTTGATGACTTCTCACTTGGCTTGGGCAAGAGAAAAATAGCATACTCTTCACTCATTCTACAAGTCATCAATCTGGTATTTCTTCCTTCTACTCTTCCTTTGTCTTCTCCTTTTGTTTAACTGGCTTAAGGCAGAGGAGAGGAATTGGAATGTAGATGATGACAGCAGATAAGTTCCACTCAGCATCCTATTCTGTAGTATCCATGTTGGAGGTAGTAGAAAATGAATGGGTGTTTGTGATGAGGCTATAGCTATGGTTCAGCTAGGAGAGAGAGAGAGCAATGAACATTAGGATGTAGGTTAGAAAGTGAAAATAATTGAATTGTACAGAAGAGAGAGGAAAAGTAGTGTATCTAATATTTTTAATATTTTAGCAACAGATTTTCATGACTGTTATTCAATGAGCTGAAAAACCTAAGACTGAGAGTTATAGGAGCAGTGAAGATGAAGTCTAGGAGGAAAGAAGCACACCGTAAAAAATTACAGAAGCATGAGAAGGTTTCAGCCTGGCCCAGCCCTGGCTGTTGTGGCCATTTGCAGAGTGAATCAGCAAATAGAAGATCTCGATCTCTCTCGATCTCTCTCTCTCTCGCCCCTCCCCCCACCTCTGTATTTTCAAGTAAATAAATCTTAAATAAAATAAAAAGAATGAAGGGGCTAGCAATGCAGAATAACAGGTAAAGCCATATGGGTGCCAGTTTGTATCCTGGCTGCACCACTTCTGATCCTGGCCTAGGAAAAGCAGCAGCAGATGACCCAAGTATTTTGGCCCCTGCCACTCATATGGGAGACTCGAATAAATCTCTTGTCTTTGGCCTGGCTCTGCCCGGGCCATTGTGGCCCTTTAGGGAGTGAACCAGCAGATAGAAAATCTCTGTTTTTCTCTCTCTCTCTTTCTGTGTGTGTGTGTGTGAGACTTTTTCAAATAAATCTTTTTAAATAAAAGAATTAAAAACAGTTGAGTGTGATGGAGGACATTCATGTCTTTTATAAAAACTTCATAAGAACAATTAACAATCAATTCTAGAGCATTAAGAACTCTATCATAGAATGGGAAAACTTCTTGACCCTGGAATGCTAGAGAAGATTTATGTGGTAAAGAGGATAATAGATCTTGAAACTAGAACTAGTGGTAGTTTCCAGATCATGTAGTGCATAGAAGGTAATATAGAATAGGGCAACACAGTGGAGTGAATATGTGTTGTATCAGCAAATGTGTTAGAAGACAGAATGGACTAAAAGTAAGAAGCTACTTCTCCCGGGTAAAGCACAAACAGAAGCTATAAGTTTACTTGGAGATTTTATAATCAACCAAACAGTGCTGTTATTAAAAGCGCAGGTTTGCAGGATTTGAGAGTACCTGGGTTGTGTTGAAGGGAAGTCTAACTAAATCATGTTCTTCAAAACTAAACACGAACGCCTGATTCCCTGACCTCTTCTCTATAAGGATGTTAACGTTTAATAGCATACAGCCATGTGTATATGATTTAGTATCCCAGAGCCAGAGTGTGCTTGTATCTACCTTTTGTCAAACCTGTTCTTTCTCAGGAAGGTCTCCATCTGGATTGAAAAGCATGTAGGGAAGGATGTCATCATAGAAAACACGCTAACAGATACTTGACAGTACTTTCCATGTTTGCAGAGAATTGGCACCCACCTTTATGTTTTAATTCCAACTTGTTATTAGTCAGTTTTAATTGACAAATAAAAACTATATATAAGTATAGTATATGTTATGATGTATGAATAAATTGTGGAAGGGCTCACTTAAACCAATTAGCATATGCATTATTTCACATCCTTCTCATCTCTTTTTGTGGTGAGAATACTTAAGTCTATTCCCTTAGTAATACTCAAGAATACAATGCATTGTTATTAACTATAGTTCCCATGCTGTATAGTGGATCTATTGAACTTTTTCCTCCTGTCTAATTGAACTGTTTCATTGTGCATATGTGCTACATTTTCTTTACCCATTCATCTGTTTATGAACACTAAGATTGATTCCATATCTTGGGTATTGTGAACAAGGCTGCAGTAGACATCTGCTAGTTATATACACAGTAGTGGGATTACTGGATCACATGGCAGTTCTGCTGTTATTTTTTTGAGGAATGTTCATATCATTTTACACAACAGGGTAAATATTTCCCAGGTCATTCCACCAACACCACTTTAGAATCAATGGTCATATTTTCTCTTTGCAGGAGGTCAACTGTTTGCAATGTTGTTGTCAAGAGGGTGACCATGCTGCCATTGATCATCCCTTAGTAAGGGGCTAGGTGCCCAGTGGGTGACACAACTTGCAGAGGTCTGGTCCTCCAATGCTTTCTGTTACTGTTAAACCAAAGCTCCACAGATTGCTTTACCAAAAAGGATGGAGAGTCTCCCTCCTTCCCACCCACCCTGTACTACACACATGGTCTGAGTCCTGGAGCACTTCAGTGAATTGGGCTTGCTCAGATAATATGTTCATTCTCTCCCAAACACCCTCCTCCCAACCTCAGTTCCGAATCCATTTATCTTCCCCTGTAAAGTGCTTATTGACAGAGAACTTGAGTGCTCAGAATGGTGCCAACTGAAGACAGGGCCTCTCCAAACACCGCGGTTGTGCCTCCCCTTGATCGCCTCAGGCTGAATCCCAAGCACCCGTGTTTCTGCCTCAACCTCAAGGATTAGCTCAGGGCTGCCCCCCTCCTCTCCACCACCATCTGTTTTCTTGGGTCGTTGACTTTTCAGAGAGAAAATGCCTATAGTAGAGGTAGGAAATAGCCCTGCTCAGACTCAAGAAGAGGCTTGCAAGCTCATTCAGCCAAAAAGTAATTTTATCAGGCTTCCCTGAGAGGTCTTTCCCCACCCACACCCACATTTTCAAACACTCTTCTACTATGCACTCTGTGTTTTCAAGTCTCTAAATATGATTCTCCTTCTGCTAGGTTAAGAGAGTATGCATTTCCAGGCATGCAACAATGACAAAAAAGTCCATCAAAAATAGGATTGAAACCAGAGGCAGAGCTCAGCACACACTTTTGAGCCCAATGTCTGATTTCTTGTAGGCTGTAGCTTGATTTCTCTTTGGTCATTTCTAGCTAGGTGTGGCCAATTAAACGATCTGGGCCGGTGCCGCAGCTCACTAGGCTAATCCTCCGCCTTGCGGCACCAGCTCGCTGGGTTCTAGTCCTGGTTGGGGCGCCGGATTCTGTCCCGGTTGCCCCTCTTCCAGGCCAGCTCTCTGCTGTGGCCAGGGAGTGCAGTGGAGGATGGCCCAAGTGCTTGGGCCCTGCACCCCATGGGAGACCAGGATAAGTACCTGGCTCCTGCCATCGGATCAGCGCGGTGCACCGGCCGCAGCGTGCTGGCCGCGGCAACCATTGGAGGGTGAACCAATGGCAAAGGAAGACCTTTCTCTCTGTCTCTCTCTCTCACTGTCCACTCTGCCTGTCAAAAAAATAATAAAATAAATAAATAAATAAATAAACAATCTGGTCTGGTTAGTTTATCATCTTCTACAGGAGTAGCAGGCCCAAATGATTGCACTTTCATCTTCCCCCGACGTCTACTATGCAGCATGAATTCACTCCTTCTAGCTACCAGTAATTCACTGTGCAAGAATCACACAAAGCACACAGAACAAACACCCCTCTCCTCCCTCCAAGGAGTTTACAGTCTAGAAAAGAAGTCAGAAGCTTCACTATGACATTTCATAAGCAGGAGAGGCAGAATCTAGGGTTCAAATTCAGCTGCCACCATTCAGGAAGCTATTATCAGAGGGTCACTTAATCCTTTTGGGCCTTTTCTTATCTATAAAATGTGTCTAGTAATTGTATATATCTCACAGGGTTTGTGAATATGTAAGGAGATAATATACATAAAGCACTGAGGACAATGTCTGACAGCTGGGGTTGCATTCAGTATCCTCAATATTGCTTACCCTCAACTCCTTGGACTCTATATTGCACCCAAACAGCACCCTTGATGATCCCTGAACTCCATCACATAGCAGCAGTTCTCTGCCAGTGCTGAGTCCCAAACTGAAATCTGCTCTATACTTCATGAAGCAATGGATTTTTATACTCATAACTTGAATTTTGTTTCTGTTCCCTCAAGTAGATAAAAACTCTCCTAGAAGCAAGTAGCAAGATGGCAAAATGTTTATAGAAAACAACTATATAGGTTCAAACCCCAGCCACACCTCTAGCTGACTGTGAGATCATACTCAGGGCACTTTTCACTCCATCTCCATTTCCTGATCTGGAAAATAAGGATTATTAGTCAGGCCTTACATGAGATGATGCATATTTAAAATTGTGCTTGGAAACCTGTAAGCATGCAATCAATTTGAAATATTGCAGCAGATGCTGTTGCTAGCCCACCCACATTCCCTTGGTAGTCATCTCTAGCATCTCAAAGCTGTTTATGGAAAACACTTGTAACTCCACATAGGCACAAGACGATGCTCAACTCCTAAGTAGTACAGACCAGAAGTGTCTACGACTTATTCTCCCAAGAAGCGACCCTCCAGCAATGGCACTTGGAAAGTTAGTAGATGAATGCTCTTGGTTTGGAATAACTAGAAATCAGAGCCTATGGAATAGACCTGTAGGATCTCTGTTGTCTCCCAGAGTTTCCCAACAGGTTCTAACAACAGCTATACTCTTGCAACTAGCTTGTTAGGCCCCCTTACCAACCTCCTTCTGACTTAGTCCTCATCACTATGTTCCCTTGTCAGTGTACTTGTGTAACCTTTTATACTTTCCAAATATGGAAAATATTTCACTGAGACTACATTTGGGGGAAACTGCTTCCTGAAGACCTAGAGGTTCTCACTTTAATCTTATTAGCACATTCTTCAAATCACGGTAAGGGGTGGGAGACTTCTGCTGTAGATGGCTAATCCGCCATAGGTGTGGTTTCTTGTAAAAGCCAGTCACGGAAATCTTCCTCCCCCAGCTGCAGTCCTGACCTCTTCCTGAACTTTGCCTCCTGCATTATGTGGAAGACACATTCTAGAATCAGTGAACTGTGAACTAGGGCCCAGGGATTATCAGCAGGTAATGCGAAAACTGTATCAGATGACTGAGCAAGACTTCTGATTAGAAACTTGAGAATGGCTGCTGTCTTGATGCTACCCATAGTATCTTTCAAAACTATCCTTTCTCAATAAAGTTTCCGAAGGGTGATCCATGATCACCTATAGTAGACAGGCTTTTGGCTTTTTGCTTAATGCAGAATCCTACCCCTGCAGTCAGAATGTCCTGTGAATTCACATTTTTAACAAGATTCAACTAATCCAAGTTTTAGCCTTGAAAGTCCCATGTTCAGAAATCCCCTCAGTCCCAAGACAGTTGGTGAGTGAGCTTAGAAGCCAACTCTCCCCTAGCTCAGTGGAGACTTGAGATAACCAAAACTCTTGCCAATACTTGGTTGCAGCACTAGGGGTACCCTGACTATAGGGCCCAGTAAAGCCATGTTGGCTCCTGGTCTATAGAGACTGCAATATGATAAATCTTTGTTGTTCTAAAATTCTGAATTTGAAATAATTTGTGACACAACAATAGATAACTTATATGCTCATCATTCTGTAGTGCCCATAGCATGCATGTATCACAATTCACTTCGCTGCTCCCTGCAGAAAAACAGCTGCCTTTCACTCCCACTATTACTGCAAACACGAGCACCATGAAAACCTTGATCTATTAGAACAGTTCTCTGGAATATGCAAGTGCAATGGGACTATTAGGGAAGATTTGAGGACTAGGGAAGCACTTGAAATTGAGGAATTGAGAAAACTCTGAATATTGCTACTTTTAAAGGAAGATTTTTTTCCCTAAGCATTTTGTCCTAAAGGTAGGTAGTCCTTTAGGGTAAATAAAGAGATCATCTGATTAATCATATATTTGACATAGGGTGGTAGATTAAGGAACAATCAGGGGTAGTCTGTGAAACAACGTGGAGAGTAAGTGTCTGGTCTTGAAAAGACACTGAGCTACATCAATCTTCCCCTGCCCAGGCTGACTGACACATGCTGAGCCTCACAGATGAGGGGCCAGAGAAGCAGCAGGGAGGTCTTGTTCAAAGCTGAGTGGACTATCTATAACCATTAAAACAATGTTTCTTTGTTTGGATTTAGTAAATGGCCTCCAGTTCCTGGAAATGTGTACAGAGACCCCAGGGCTATGATAATATCTGTCATTTTATTTTTTACAGTAGGCAGCAATATATTTGGAAGTCATCAGACTGTGGCTGTCCTACATCAAAAGGCATTTCATAACAAAACACCATCATGCCCCATTTATAGTAATAGCATGCTGTGCTCAGGCTGCTGTGGGCAAATAAAATATGTCCTCGTAACATAAACAGCATTGCTTTCTCCCTAAAGACCAAAGGACCATGAAAGACTTATTAAAGTGAGCTTTTGAAAGATAGAGAAACATGGAAAAACTTGTTAAACGTATACATATGTCCAGGTAGATTGATAAATGATAGATGATAGTTAGATAGATGTAGCAATCACACAAGAATACTATCATAAATGGATTCTAAACCCTAAAAATAGAAAAGACAATGTTGGAGGAGAGACTATAAGATGCAGAGGAGATATTTAAAAAAACTCAATCCAGGGACCTCCAATATTTTTTCATTCTTTTTTCGTTCCTTTTCATTATGGCAAAGTACACATAGCATAAAATTTCCAATCTTAACCATTTTTAAGTGAGAGTTCAGTGGTATTACAAATATTTATAACATTGTACAACCATTAAAACCAATCATCTCTGTAACATTTTCTTCTTACAAAACTAAAAATCTGTACCAATGAAACAGTAATTCCCTCTTAGTATTTTTTTTGTTTGTTCTACTTAATACTTTTGGTTGAATACTGTAATCAATACACAATTCTTCTTAAGTGCTGAAACTTAACTGAAAAGTGATGGCTGTTAAATATAAGAGTGGGAATAAGAGAGGGAAGAGATGTGCAATTCGGGACATGCTCAAGCTGACTTACCTCAAACGGTAGAATTAGAAACATACCAGGGAATTCCAATTCAATTCCATCAAGGTGGCATGTACCAATGCCATCTCACTAGTCCCGGTGATCAATTTCTGTTCACAATTGATCATAATGATAGGACTAAGAACCAAAGGGATCACAGAAACAAGAATAGTGTCTGCAAATACTAGCTGATAGAATAAAAAAGGGAGAGAATGATCCAACATGGGAAGTGAGATACACAGCAGACCCATAGAATGGCAGATGTCCTAAACAGCACTCTGGCCTCAGAATCAGCCCTTAAGGCATGCGGATCTGGCTGAAAAGCCCATGAGAGTATTTCAGGCATGGAAAGCCAAGACACTCTGGGGAAAAAAAAAAAAAAAAAAAAAAAAGCTAAATGAAAGATCTCCATGAATGAGATCCCAGTGGAAAGAACGGGTCATCAAAGAAGGAGGTACCTTTGTCTGAAGGGAGGAGAGAACTTCCACTTTGACCATGGCCTTTATAAATATGATCAGAGTCGGTGAACTCAGGGGGCTTCCATAGCCTTGGCAGCTCATGGCAAGAGCCTAGGGTGATTACTGATGCCATAAACAAGAGTGTCAATTTGTTAAGTCAACAACAGGAGTCACTGTGCACTTACTCCTCATGTAGGATCTTTGTCCTTAGTGTGCTGTACATTGAGATTTAATGCTATAACTAGTACTCAAACAGTATTTTTCACTTTATGTTTCTGTGTGGGAGCAAACTGATGAAATCTTTACTTAATGTATGCTAAACTGATCTTCTGTATATAAATAGAAACGAAAATGAATCTTGATGTGAATGGAAGGGGAGAGGGAGTGGGAAAGGAGAGGGTGGCGGGTGGGAGGGACGTTATGCGGGGGAAGCCATTGTAATCTATAAGCTGTATTTTGGAAATTTATATTCATTAAATAAAAGTTTAAAAAAAAGAAATTAAAGGATCTCTCACACACAAAAAAAGTATTCATGGCATAGACATGAAGTTCTAATGATAAAAATTAAAAAAAAACTTATAAGAAAAAAAAAAAGAAACAGTAATTCCCCATTCTCCACTCACTCCTGCCCTTAGAAACCACCATCTTGCTTTTCATCTCTGCAATTTTGACAACTCTAAGTTCCTTATGTAACTGGACTCTTGCAGTATTTTTCTTTCTACAAGTGGCTCATTTCACTGGTCATGATGTCCTCAAGGTTCATTCCTGTCATATACCAGAATGTTCTTCCTTTTAATAGTTGAATAATATGCCATGGTATGAACACACCACATTTCGTTCATCCATTCACCATGAGTCATTAGAACGTTGGGTTGCTGTTGTGAATGATGCTGCTATGAACTTATGTGTACAAGTATCTCAAAACTCCACTTTTTTTTTTGACAGGCAGAGTGGACAGTGAGAGAGAGAGAGACAGAGACAGAGAAAGGTCTTCCTTTTGCCGTTGGTTCACCCTCCAGTGGCCACTGTGGCTGGCGCATTGCGCTGATCCGAAGCCAGGAGCCAGGTGCTTCTCCTGGTCTCCCATGTGGGTGCAGGGCCCAAGCACTTTGGCCATCCTCCACTGCCCTCTCGGGCCATAGCAGAGAGCTGGCCTGGAAGAGGGGCAACTGGGACAGAACCGGCGCCCCCACCAGGACTAGAACCCTGGGTGCTGGCGCCGCAGGCGGAGGATTAGCCTATTGAGCCATGGCGCCGACCTAAAACTCCACTTTCAATCCTTTGTCATGTACTTGGAATTGAGATTGCTGGGTCCTATGGTCATTCTGTTTTATTTTATTTTATTTATTTATTTATTTATCTATTTATTTATTTATCTATTTGAAAGTCAGAGTTACACAGGGAGAGGAGAGGCAGAGAGAGAGAGAGAGGTCTTCCATCCCCAATTGGTCACAATGGGGCTGGAGCTGTGCCAATCCGAAGCCGGGAGCCAGGAGCTCCTTTCGGGTCTCCCATGTGGGTGCAAGGGCCATCTTCTACTTGGGCCATCTTCTACTTGGGCCATCTTCTGCTTTTTCTGGCCATAGCAGAGAGCTAGATCGGAAGTGGAGAAGCCAGGACATGAACCGGTGCCCATCTGGGATGCCGGTGCTTCAGGCCAGGGTGTTAAGCACCTGCACCACAGCGCCGCTCCGGTCATTCTGTTTTCTAAGTCTTTGAGAAACCACTGTTTTCCACAGCACTTGTTCCATTTCACATTTCTCCAAAGAGGCACCAAGGCTCCAATTCTGGCTAGCACTTGTTATTTTCTATTTTGTTTTGCTTCAATAGGAGTCACCCTAATGGGTTGAGATGGTCCCTCATGGTAGCTTTGATTTGCATTTCCCTAATGATGTGTGGTGTTGAGCATCTTTTCACCTGCTTCCTTACCATTTGTCTATCTTCTTTGGAGAAATGTCTATTCAACATTTGACTGCTCCTGGCCTTTAATTATCTACATATTTTTAATAGTGACACCTTTTCAGATATATAATTTGCAAATGCTTTCTTCCATTCTATTTTGCTGCTATTCTTCTATTCTATTCTTGCCATTTTACTCTGCTGATATGACCTTATGAGGCACACAATTTCTAAATTTTCCTGAAGCCCAAATTGTCTATTTTTTTCCTATTGTTGACTGTGCCTTTGGTGTCATAGTCAAGAAATCATTGCCAAATTGAGTCATAAAACTTTTGTCTTTTTTTTTAAAGATTTTTTTTTTATTTATTTATTTGCAAGACAGAGTAACAGAGAGAGGTAGAGACAGAGAGAGAGGTCTTCCCTCCACTGGTTCACTCCCCAGATGGCCGCAACGGCCAGAGCTGTGCCAATCCAAAGCCAGGAACCAGGAGCTTCTTCCAGGTCTGCCAAGTGGGTGCAAGGGCCCAAGAACTTGAACCATCTTCTCCTGCTTTCCCAGGCCATAGCAGAGAGCTGGATTGAAGACGAGCAGCCAGGACTAGAACCGGCATCCATATAGGATGCCAGCGCTTCAGGCCAGGGCTTTAACCTGCTGTGCCACAGCGCCGGTCCCAAAACTCTTTTCTTTTTAAAACAAATTTTTGAGATAACATAGTTTTATTTTACAATATATTCAAAGGCTTAATGTTCTACTAAATAAAGAATAAACAAATAAAAAATAAAAAGACCATAGTTAAGCAGAAAAATTGACAAGAGATATAAATAATAAATGAAAAGATGTTCAAATTCACTCATATAAAGTAAATTTTAAAATAGTCATAAAATTATTAAAACTATCTTTTCTTCTAAGAGTTTTATAATTTTAGGATGTATATACATTTTAAATCTATGTTGAATTGATTTTTGCATTTGGTGATAAGTAGGGTTCCAACTTAAAAAAATTTTTTTTTGCATGTGAATGTCCAGTTTGTCCTGCACATTTGTTGAAAAGGAAGGCACTTCCTTTACAAGCGAGGAAACTGAAGCTCAGGATGAGAAGTGGAATGTCCAAGGCTTATGCCATCTCAGGGGTGGAGTGCAAAACACAACCCGAGTTTCTGACTCCAGATCAGTGCTGTCCCATCCACTTAGAATTAACAAACATTTTTACATTTTCTGGAAAATGATGATGAGTTATTTTCTTATCTCTCTTGAGTTCACATTTAGTGTAATATAATTTCAAACGAATGGATAATGCTCAGGCTTATAGAGAACATGATAAATTTAATATATGTCTACAAATGCTTTGGTATTTTTTTCCCCTCAAGAGGTGGGGCTTGGGGTGGGTGTCTGGCACAGCAGTTAAGCGACCATTTGGGATGCCTGCATCACACATCAGCGTGCCTGATTCAAGTCCCAGCACCTCCACTTCGGATCCAGCTTCCTGCTAATGTGCATCCTGGCAGGCAGCAGGTGATGGCTCCTGTAGTTGAGTCCCTGCTGCATATATGGGAGAACCTGACTGAGTTCTTGACTTCTGGCTTTAGCCTGGTCCAGCCCTGGCTGTTGCTGGCATTTGGGGAGTAAACCAGCAGATGGAAGATCTCCACCTCCACACTTCTGTCTTTCAAATAAAATGAAAAATATGAATGTATGAATAAATAAATAAGTTTCTCAAAATGACGTAGTGCTTAATTCTCCTTTTATTAAGTGTGAACTGGATTTAGTAACCTGCTCCTAAAGATTAGAAGTTGGCAGAAATATCAGTGTGTTGTTTCTGGGACTAGGTCTCAAAGACATCACCATTTCTTCCTTGGTCTCCCTCCTGCTAACTTCCCTTGGGGTTGTCAGCAGCCACATCTGACTCTTTCCCTGCACATCATGTAACAAGAAGCCAGGCTCCTGCCCATGGTTAACTGAGGCAGCCATCTTGGAGGCAGATACTCTAGCCCTACTCAAGCCTTCAGATCACTGCAGGCCCAGCTAGTATCTTGACTGCAAATTCATAAAGGACCCTGAGCTGGAACCACACAAGCAACCTTATCTCAATTTCCTGACCCAAAGAAACTGAGACAACAAAAGTATGTTGTTTCAAGGCACTAAGCTTTAGCGTAACTTAATATGCAACAACAGTTAGCTGGTACAGAGTTGGCCACCCTCCCTTAAATCACCACCATGAAAGCATCTGCCTATTTCATCAAAGGGTAAAACAAGCCTGAGCATAAAAGATTCAACAACATGAAGAGTGGAAGAATGGTGACTTCCTGGGTGCCCACATCTGCTCTGCAGCCTGATGGTTGCAGGATGCTCCCCCAGACCACCTTGAGTGAGCCTGGCATATAAAAACAAGTGGCTGCTTCTCAATGCCTAATTCTGGAGCCCTGGGGGAACATTGTACTTAGGGATACCATTAAAATTAGCAGGATATTTGGGTTTTAGGCGTAGCTCTTCCCAGATCTGGATGGGTCACTATGGCAAAATCCATTTCCCTTTGTAGATGTTAAGTGTTGCTTCTTTAAATAAGGGCACAATCACCAACGCTTTGGCTTCTAACTTCTTTAATAAAGCAAGGAACTGGAGATGCTGGTTTCCATAGAATGCCTGATGGAAAATTTCCTGTTTCGTGGGAATTTGTAGTGGACCCTCTCTTCTTCTATATGTTACCTTTCTTTATCTTTGTCTGTCCACTAAGTCCTCTCTATTAGGTGCTTCTCAGTGCTATTAAATAGGAAAGAACTACCAAGAAATTAGAGTTCCAGTGGAAGTCCACCTGTGGAGCTGTGGAAAGGCAACATTTTTCATGAGAATTGACCTCTGAGTCAGACACTTAGAGATTAGTTGTCTTTCTTTACCACTCATTGGCTGTGCATCTGGGATAAGTCACCTCACCCTTCTTGACTACAGCCCCTGCTTCTTTAATGAAAACATATCAAGTAATTACAATCATGGCATCAACACATACTGACTACATTATTTTTATAATTTTTAAGATCTGTTTTATTTACGAGAGAGAGAGAGAGAGAGAGAGAGAGAGAGAGAGAGAGAAATCGTCAATCTACAAGTTCACTTCCCCAATGGCTGGGGGTAGGCCAGGCTGAAGATAGGAGTCAGGAACTCCATCTGGGCCTCCCATGGGGGTGGCAAGGGCCCAAGCACTTGGCTCATCTTCCACTATATTCCCAGGTGCATTAGCAGGAAGCTGGATCTGAAGCAGAGTAGCCAGGATTCAAACTGGCACTCTGATATGGGATGTTGCCATCACAGGCACCTCAACACCATTCTTGATGACTGCATTCTTAACACGAGGTTACACAAGTTGCATGCATTGCCTGTAAGACTATTCTGTGGTAGGAATTATTATTATCTTTTTTATTTTTATGTGAAGAAACTGAGGCCCACAGCTACCAAGTAATGGATCCAAGAGTCAAACCCAAGCACTTACCCACTACAGTTTTAGAAATTCTGAGTTCATTTCAGCTTGAACTAGAATTATCTGGGTGCTAGGCTTTAGAAGACATGTGGCATATGTGTAGACGTGATAGTGTCAGTCTGCCAGGTATTCCCTGTAGAGGGAAGTTAGTGCCAAAGCACATGTGTTTGTTTACAGGATAAGAAGCCACCAGTTCTGGAGGAGGGAAGATTCTAACTCACTTTGATGCCAGTCACTGTGATTTTTATGGGGCCAACAGGACAGCAAAGTAAAAACATAAGATCCAGCAGTAATTGATGGTGATGTCCCACTATGGACATCAACAACCTTGACATTGGACACTGGCAGAAATTGAATGCCTCTGGCAGACATCAGTGACAGAGTTTCAGCTCCAAATGATCTGGGGTAGAAGATGATAAAACACTGCAAATCAAGCAGTGACCTGAGAACCAGTAGACAGAGCACATGTAGGACACCCTCTGGGGTTACTGATGAGACAGCAAGGGAGATAGAACATCAAGACTACTTGAAAGAAATTTGAATGAGGGTTCAAACTTCTACAGAATAGGAGTGTTTTCCTGGGGGCATCTTCTGATTTGGATCCTATTTTTATCCTCCAGATCAGGTGCTTTAGAAATATAGGATACGCCGGCGCAGCGGTTCACTTGGCTAATCCTCCGCCTGTGGCACCAGCACCCTGGGTTTTAGTCCCGGTTGGGGCTCCAGATTCTGTCCCGGTTGCTCCTCTTCCACTCTGCTGTGGCCCGGGAGTTCAGTGGAGGATGGCCCAGGTCGTTGGGCCCTGCACCTGCATGGGAGACCAGGAGGAAGCACCTGGCTCCTGGCTTCGGATCGGCGCAGCGCATCAGCCGTAGCAGCCATTTGGGGGTGAACCAACGTAAGGAAGACCTTTCTCTCTCTCTCTCTGTCACTAACTCTGCCTGTCAAAAAAAAAAAAAAATACAGGATATGGATGAAGTGCAAGGTGCGACTCCATCACACTCTGCCCCATGATCCCCAGAATCATAGAACACCAAGCTCTAGGCACAGAAGCCGCAGGGCTGGCCAGTGCAGATCCACTAGCGAAGTGAAAGGACCCCTGATGCTAACTTGCTGTCCTTGGGACTGTCATCTTCAACTTAGTGGTCCTAGTGCTACTTGGCCAGGAAAGAGAATTTCTGTAACTGGCCATGGGGCTCTCCAGGGAGAGCTGTCTAATCTGTGGCAAGTAGCATTGTTCCAAACAAGTGTGGGAAAGCAAAGCTTCTCTGCAGGCAGCGGTTTGCAGCTGTCTCACGGAGGTATCTGCCTGCTGGGGAGAGGGGTAGGAGAGAGGCCGTGAGGACCGTATTCCGCCTGCCGGGAAGAGGGGGCTGACTTCCATCTGAGAACTGCTTTCTGCTGGGAAGGGCCTGGGTGAGCCTTCTAGCCCCACCTTCTTAGTAATGGAGAGCTTTTCCGCTCCAGAGAAGGAGAGCAGAGGGGAGGGGTGGGGGTCCTGCAGGGCCTGTGCCTCCCCTTCCTTCTCAAGCAGAAAGAAAAGCTGTCTTCAATTAGGAAGGGAAATGGGGACTAAAGCATCTGGTGGAAAAGCGCTCCTCCAGAGGCCCTTGGGGAATGGGGTGAGACCAAGACAGGCGGGCGGGAGCAACATGGAAGCTTCTGGATGACCTGCCTGCCCTGCAGACCTGATACCCCGTCCATCCCCCAGGATCCCCAGTTTTCCAGCTTCACCTCTGCCTAAGCTCCTAGCTTTGGCCTGGGAGCTTTAGCAGCCATGGCAACCACAGCAGCCACAACAACTCAAACCAGGGCAGCCCAGCCACAGCTGTCTCCTGGGGTTCCCTGGGTGATTTGCCCAGCAGCCGGACCACCTGCTGAAGAAGTACGCAGAACCCTGGGCTCGAACACTTAGACATCTAATCAGTTTGGTTTTGCTGTGGAGAGCATCCTCTTTAATCTCAAATCTAACAAGTTGCCTTCCTCCTCCTTCTTTAACACCGTTCCAGCCTCCACCTCCTCTAAGAAGCCTTCCTGGATCATCTGCATAGAAACTGCATATTCCATCTCCCCAAGCACATACAAAAAGGGTGGTGAAGTTGCTGCGCTTTCCTGTGGCCAGGAGCATCTACTATGGACGGCACACCTTCCCCACCCTGGGCAGAGCAGGTGAAAAAGGGAGAACACTGCAGTTGCAGAGAGGGAGGTGGCCCATTCCCTGAAGATCAACCTCCCGAGCCAGGACCCTGGGTTTCACAGGAGTCATAAGGCACCAAAGCCTGCAGGATCCGTGGAGATTACCTGCTGGTGGGATTTACTGCATTCTCCAAGAGGTCACTGCGCAGGCAGGCTCTGATCAGCCTTTCCCCGGGGGTGGGGAGATTGCATCTGGAAAGGGGGCCAGGAACGTTCCTTTGGATTTTCTCAATGACTGACAAAGCAGAGCCCATGAGCTGAGCAGGAGCTGGGCATTCCAGGAAATGTGCAAATGTG